>NC_090618.1:1031568-1051114 GCF_004359215.1 Bremia lactucae
GCAGAACTCATGCGTCTCGCACGCTGGTTCTTGCCATCGCCCTTTGGGAAGGGAGTCCTCTTGCTGGGCATTTTTGCCCCAGCAGGGACCCTGGCATAGCAGCGAGCCATCATATGGCCGCGCTTGCCGCATTTAAAACAGACCACGTCTGCATTGCCCAACTCCATAGGAGTGGCATCTGTCCTCTCGGCCGACGGCTTATACCAAGCTGTCGCCGAGGCACTGTTGTAGGATTGCTCCTCAACTAAGGCAATTTGGATTGCCTCTTCCATCGTCGACGGCACCTTTCTGAAAAGGGCCTGTCGCGATGGGCCATGCCGTAGTCCGTTCATAAACGTGGGCACCTTAATGTGCTCCGGAATCGGACCTACGGTTATGGATGCGGACAGCGAGCGCATCTCTTGCACATACTCTTGCAGAGATCGCTTCGCCTGTCGCGCCCCAAAGAAGCGCGCCTGAAGCAACACTTCGTTGTTCGGCGGCTGGTACATGGCGCGAATCTTATCCTTAAAGATCGCCCATGAGGGGAACGCTTTTCTGTCCGCCATAAGCGCCGAGTAAGCCCACTCTGAGGCCTTACCGCGCAGATGCGACATAGCGTACGACACCATCCGGCTGTCGTCCTCGATGAGCTGGGCGACACCACATTGCTCCACGGCTAAAAGCCAGTGGACAATCGTGTGCGCCGCAGTTCCATCGAACTTGGGCGGGTCCATCCGAATGGGCCTCGGCTGATGCGGCCGGGCAGAGAGCATCTCAACAGTCCTGTTGAGAGCCTCGCTCCGAGCCTGCTCATGCCTCAGCTCATCCTGAGTCTGAGTGACGGACTCCGCCGCAGCATGGCTCTGTGCCTCGGACGCGGCCCTCCGCTGTCCGAGCACGAATGCCTCAAACTGCTCCAACTGAGCAGCATTTTCCTCAGGAGGACTACCCAGGAGCCTGGCCAGGGCTTGTTCACCAAGTCCCTGCGCCATTAGCCCTGCCACCTCCCGATGATGTTCGGAGAGGTGGGTAAAATGAGCCCAAACAATGTTGAGGCTCATCCTCACGTACACACACAGAGATGCGGGTCGGGGGAAAGATTTCAAGTGCTACCAAGTGTAGGCGGGCACGTCGTAATGCGGCCACGCTCTACTTAGGCACACACCCTAGCACAGCGAGAGAGCGATTAAACCTGCTTCTCTTGCGTGCAGTGAGATAGTTGTGGTGGGCGCGCAAGCGACCTCACCCAACACACTAAAAACTCTGGTAAAGTGTCGTCACGGGTGCGGTTATCCCTCTTCTCGTGCGCACTTACCAAGTAGGTAGTTTTCAGACTGATTTATATTTAATAGAATTAAATACAAATACCTATTTTTACCAATTAAAATCATATCTCTATAGATATCATTTAATATGTATTGTGAGCGTATTTTTATAGATACCTCGCGTAACGAAAGACGCTAGTCGTCATCACGGATGACGCTGGGCGTCATCCCTCCTAATGTGAATGCACCCATGTGCATCACATACACAAGGGTTGGTCACAAATGTGCACCACACCCGAGTGTCGGGTCTAATTACAATTATTCTCGTAATTGACCATCCTCTTAAGGACACCTAATGTACTTAACGGGGACTGTGTAACATTAGGGCAACTTTAGCCCGTTACATCGCGTTTCCAAAGTCCCTCGTGATTGCGTCACATTTGTTTCGGCGCAGCAACGAAGATGTGGCGGATCGGTTTCTGAAGATATCGGATATTGATGACGCGAAGAATGGTATGTTGCTTTCTAAGCCTTTAAAGTATGCGTACGACCATTTCTATATCAGCTTTATTCGTGATAATATCTGCGCCTTTCGTTTGAAGCTTTTTGACCCAAATATCCGGAACACGCGTCTCATTGATATGGTTATCGACAGTAGTAGAAATAAAAAGTGCTTGATGCGACACAGATAACAGAACTATATGAGAATATATAGTTGACGCAAGAGCCATGCGAATTTAATGTAAACCCAACATGTAGCGACCATTTAATCGATGTTTGTACCTTCAGGGAAGCGTGGCACGCATCTTGGCTGATTTCCCAGACTTTTGGTTCGATGTTGACCTGAGCGATAAAATGGGTTTTTTTCATCGCAGTCTTCTGGAGGCTGAAGTTATTTAAGCCACTTCATTGGCATTTGTTATTATTTAAAATAAAGCGCGGTCCTGCATTACGAACGGCTGTTGTTGGACTTCAAATTGTAGGAGATTGAGACTTCTTGGCTTTCGAAATAATACGACTTTCCTTCAAAATACAAATTTTATAGCTTTTCTTGCCACATTTTTGTTTTTTCGCGCTGTGTCGACTCGGACGTTAACAAACAAAGAAGGTATTTCATGGTTCTTGTTATAAATATAATTCCTGCTTTTGCGTAACAAAATGACAGTAATCGAGAGAGCATCAATCAGATTGTATACTGAAGCCTAATGCTTCCAGATTTTATATTCTTGACGAATGCTTCGCGTGTCGGAAAACCTTCGGTATTTAATAATCAACAGTTGCACCGATTACTGTACAGCTACTGTCATGGGGCACACATCGGTTGGAGAACCGTTATTGTGGTACATTTACTTTATGGGTGAAATACCTTTTTATCTAACTTTAAAATAGTGTTACTCAAATCCCATTTATTATGGGTAACAAATGTGGTCGCCGCCAGATATAAATGTGGCGGCCAAAATTTATTCTTTAATCAGCTAGGGTAAGGTTCTTAGATTTAAATAATTAAATAAAGTTCAGTTCCCCTTTTGATCTTAAAGCATTAAGTGCCTTCCTAAGGCATGCAAGGCTTGAAGCCTTCATGCGGTACGAAGCCTCCCTGATCTGTCAGGTACAGGACCATTTAGCGGCATCCATGCCAACCCGGTACATCTCTGTACCTGACTCAGAGCCGAGGGCGGATTCCGAAGCCTTTCATCATTTGCTAGGATCTCCACACCATTATCGTCAAGTGTCGACGTCTCTAAAATTCTCTTCATCTTGAATGGTGTCGATTTTTTTGTTCCTTTATTTCCTAAAGCTACCATATATTTTACACCTTATGTTTTAGTATTATGTTTAATATCTATTATTTACGCTTCATTAAATAGCGTACATTGGTAATAAAATTGATTTTACTTACCCAATACAACATCTAGGGCTTAGTTTACAAGTTATAATGAGGGCGTTGCCCGGACGGAATTGTTCCAATCTCATCCGGCTACGTTCGAAGAGGCAGTTGTCATAGCGCTCCGCGCCGAGTTTGACTTTAAGTCTGCTCGCGTTTGCACGCCTGTTTACCGAACAAGCTCTTCGAGCACATGGTTCCTTCTAATAGAGCGGAACCTATGGATTTGAGCCTCGTTGAGGAAGGAGAAGAGGCGCTTCAAGCTGTGGAACAGCATAAGACCATCCGTTGATGTTATATGTGCGGAAGCACGAAACATTTACGCCCTGCCTTCCCTCTTCGAAATTCGCGTAAAGCTCGAAAGAGCTCTAACTCCAACCTATACCAGAGACCTGGTACGGTGCGGAAAAACGTCGATACCCAGTCGGTGCGAGGCGCCCTACCGGGGAAGACCTAGGCTATGTTGAGTCTCAAGGAGGTGAGAATAAACAGAACCTAGCCCCAATTAGCTCGGTGCTCAATCGCACGGGGCGAGAGTACAAGCCTGGCTTGCTAGTCGCTCAAGCGACTGTAAAGGGCTTTGATGAGCCATGGTCAATTTTAATTGACTCAGGAGCGTCTCATAATTATGCTCGATGCCTTTCCCTTGAAGGAAGTTAACAATAAATTGAGGCGCTTGAAGCGCATGAAGGTGATACAATCACTGTTCGCTTAGCGACTGAGACTCGTGTTACTGTTCCCAAAGTTCCATTGAACTTAGGTATGAAGTTTCTGGACTTTGGCAGTATGGAGCGCTGTCTCGTCCTTAATTTGGATTCGAGATATGATCTCATCCTTGGTATGGCCTGGTTAGAACACCATGAGCCATGGATCGATTGGTGTCTAAGACCTTAGGCGCCACGCGCAATGTTCCTAGCAAAATTTTGGAGTCATGAACCCAACTTTGCTAGGCACCAAAAGCGCTATTGGCGCGAATCATTGAACAAGTCTGTCAGTGTTTTAGACATTGGCATGTCTGAGCTTATAAACTCTAATGTTGAAAGCATTAATTCTGAGCCCGACTCAGCAGAAATAAGTGGAACGGCACGTATTCCGTCGAGTGACACTCGTTATAATAACGATTCTTGGCCTAAGACCGAATCAGCAAGGGTGCAGTATCCCTGAGATGCATGGAATGGCACGTCTAAGTCCACCGAGTGTGGTCAGCCGAGGTGGAACCATACTGAGTGTCAATAGTGACACTATTGGCAGTTCGCTAGGGCATTATGGGTCAAACGCGACACGTAAACGTTCGCTGAATAAGGATGTCAGATGACAAAATTAGACCCCATGTCTTGTGTAGAACCAATACAGGCTGGAAAACCCGGGGACGTGAATGTCCCGGCTTCTAAGAGGCGTATTGTTTCCACTCCAAGACAGGGTGGACACGAAGCGTGTATACCCTCACAAGGTGATACGAGTGAGCAAGTTCATACGTTTGTAAATGGCGCAACCGGTAACATTGAGTGGGAAGTTAGCCTTGCGGCAATCCCCTCGTTACATGCTCTGTTAAAGCTAGACGAAATGTCTATTTATGAGTGCGGTCAAGCCTTAAAAGCTGGTGACTTACCTGAAATGGTGGTCATTCGACCTATGGTTGAGTTAAACTCATCGTCACTTCTCGACGAAGCTGTCCTGGATGACACAAAAGCTGCACTTACTGCGCGAAGTGGGTCATCGATCGTTAAAGATCCTTCGGATCCTTTTTTTCCCTTAATTAAGGAATCCCAAGATGGGTATGTAATAACCCACCATCTATTTTACCTTCAGATAGAGGTGTTCGTCATGAAATTGACTTGGTTCCGGGAACCAAATACTGTGTCACAAAACAATGGCCTTTACTAAAGGAGCAGTGTGACGTCATTGACGATTTCTTCCGTGCTAAGCACGAGGCTGGAATGGTACGAGAGAGCAAATCTCCTCATTCGACTCCAACATTTTGTGTCAAAAAGCCAAATGGTAAATGGCGCATTGTACATGCTTATAATAAGCTTAATGCTGTCACTTTACCAGCACAAACCCCCATTCCTAGAAAGGATGTTCTTCAGAATAATATGGTCGGATGTACAATGTGCAGTGCATTGGACTTAGTCGATGGTTACTACCAATTGCTCATGCGAGCTAGTGATATCCCGTTTACAGCAGTTAGTACCCCAGCGGCATTTTATGGGAGTGGCTGGTTATGCCACAAGGGCTTTTCAACGCCCCGCCAACATTTAATCGTCTAGCGACGGAACTGTTTCGCCCTCATTGAGGTTATGCACGGACTTATTCGATGACATTTTTGTCCAAAGTCGTGCGGCGCAGGGTCGTTCGGATATGGAAAACCATTTAGACCAATTCTGAGCAGTGCTCGAGTGCATGTGCAGAAACAAATTGTATGCCAATGCATCTAAATGCATTTTTGGCGAGACGAAATTCCTTTTTTAGGATGCTTCATTGGAAGGCTAGGCTTAAGAGCGGATCCCGCTAAGGTAAAGGCCATAGTAGATCGGCCGGTTTCAATAAATTGCGTAAGTGGTTGGGTCTCGCCAATTATATACACAAATATAGCATAAATTACGCTGATAGGGCTAGGCCAATATCAAATCTCCTTAAAAGGATATAGAATGGTGCTAAACTAGCACCAGAAATAATGCTTTCCGAGCAGTTAAGGATAGTCTTTTACATGCCCCGATTCTGGCACTGCCAAACCCAAATTGGCCTTTCAGTGTCGTCTGTGACGCATCAGATTTTGCCATTGGCAGTGCTCTGTTACAAAAAGATGTTGGTGGGCACGAACGTGTTATTGCGTTCGAGTCTAGACAGCTTGAAGCTACGGAATAGAACTACCCAGTTCATAACAAAGAGTTACTTGCTATGAAGTATGCTCTCGTCAAATTCAGAGTTAATCTGCTCGGCTCTAAGCCGTTTGTGATTTATACAGATCACGTGTCGTTACGCACGGCGACTAAGTCGCCCCATCTCTCACAGAGAATGGCCCGATGGCTACCTATTTATGCGGAATACAACTTCGAGGTGAAGTATAAACCCGGCAAGCAAAATGCTTTGGCGATGCGTTATCACGCAGGCCGGATTATAAGGTTTCTCATTTAACGACTATCTCCTCACCTTTTCCAGAATTAATTCGTTTGGCTTACGCCAAGGATGAACAGTGCGTAGCTCTGCTACGAACCTTAAAGAACTCGGATTCGAGTATTAAATTACCGGCACGTTTGCGTGCAAGGTTACATCGATTTTCTATCGATAACGACCTGTTGCTTTATTGCAGAGACATCACGGACCCACCGCGTGTCGTTGTTCCTCATGATGAGGATTTGAAGTATCGGATCTTCTATTAGGCACACGATACTGTCTTTGGTGGTCATCTCGGTAGAGTAAAGACCTACGGCTCTATCAGCTTGCGTTATTGGTGGCTCAAACTTTATAAATGGGTCAGCACATATGTTCGCACATGCAAAACGTGCCATCGGGTTAAACCCTCGGCCCATGCTGCTGCGCCACTGGCGAGTCTTCCTGTCCCCATAGAATGCGGAAAGTCCATTACATGGAATTTGTTTTTTGGCTGCCAAAAGATTCAGCCGGTAACTCTGGTATAGTGGTCTTTGTTGACCGTTTGAGAAAAATAGTTCACTAGCGGCCGTGCCAGATTCCATTGATGGAAAGGGTACAGCTAAGCTGTTTATCGATCGCGTGTTTCGACAACATGATTTGCCAGTGGCAATTGTCTCGGATCGGGATCTTCGTTTCACGGGTAAATTTTGTAAACCAATTTTCCGAGTGCTTGGCACCAGATTGGATATGTCTACTGCGGACCATCCGCAGACCGATGGTCAAACCGAACGTGTCAATCGCGTCAGACGTTTTACGCAGCGTGTGTGCTTAGACACCAAAGCGCTGGAGCTCAAGCTCCCAGTAGTGGAGTTTGCGTTAAATAACGCTGTTCATGCCTCTAAAGGCTATACTCCGTTTTGTAGAAACGGTCTTATCCACCAGCGCGTTCCGTTAACGATACTACTGCGTGGTTCAGGGCTTGGTGGGGGAGAATTGGCCGATAGGCTTGCTGATATCAGCCCTGTCACCGTTCGGAAACAAATAAGCGAGTTTCTCGCGACGCGATTTAGTGTCTTGAGACATGTAAGGGATCCGATGGCTGATAGCCAAGACAAACAAAAAGAACAAGCGGATGCCAAAGGCAGAAGCTATATTAATTCTTATATGGTCGGAGACCGAGTTTTGCTAAATGCTAAAAACCTACCTACCAACTTGGTTTCCGCAGTCATCAAGACCAAATTGCGCCTGCGCTTTATTGGACCATTTACGGACGTGGCCAAGAAAGGCCTAGCTTATACGCTGAACCTTCCCAGCAAGCTGCGTACACACCCAGTGTTTTACGTTGGCTTGCTTAAGCCATATTGGGACCGTTCCCACGTGGACTTGAAGGCGCTTGCGCCGAGATAGGCGGTCGTGCCGCAGATTGCTGCATCCTCACCAGGATGTCCAGCTGACCCTCTAAACGAGGCTGCTGACGCTCCAGCGTCGAAAGACGGTCTCGAACCGCCTCAAAAGAGCTCTCAACCCAAGCAAGGACCTCACGAAGAAGTTGCACCTCGTGCCGTAGAGCATCAAATGCTTCCGCCAAATTTCGGCCCCCTTCCGCGCTGCTTGATGCGCGTGGAAACCTTCAGTTTCACGTGGAGAAACTTTTAAAGTGACGTCGTCGTGAGGGTCAATACCAGTATCTGGTGAAGTGGCTAGGGTATCCCTCATTTGAAAACTCTTGGTAGTTCGAAGTACCTCTTCACCAAGATTGCCCGTACGCCGTTGACGTTTTTGAGCGCCAAGCTCAGGGTCAACTCGCGTCAAACGACGCTTCCCACTACTAAACGTGGGATTAGGTGGATCTTAAGCCTCAGTGCGGCTTCGATCGTTGGTCGTACGGTCAACCGAAGCACTGAAATATTGGCTAGGCCTTTCTTCGTTTTGTGGCATAGATGCCGAACGTAACTTGCCGTTGGCCTTAAGCTTAGCGAAATCGAAGCGAAGCTTCCGTTCCAAACGAACACTACCTCTATTCGCAGACTCTCTGACATTCCAGATATAACGAAGTCGGCGGGCCCGGTGAATCCAGTTCTCAAATAAGATTTCGTTTTCACTCTTTGTTTCGTTTGGAAACAAAACGATCGGAATTTCCCTCATGGAGGTCACCGAAGCCCCACGGGCTTAATCACGTAAACGCGTCAGATACTGGCTTTGCGTCATTACCTTTGGCGTAAGGTGATGCTTATGAAGAGCGTCGCGGGCAGCGATCTCCTCCGGCGTCTTCGCCGGGACACCAGAGATCCAGATGGCCAAGCTATGACCCGCTATCTATTTGAGACGCTCGTCCGCACTAAGCGGAGTGAAATTATATTAACTATGAGCTTTTGCATTCGCTATCTCGGCACTCGGCGACGAGCTCTTTTCTCTATTAGGATTATCTGCTCTTGCTCTTCATCGAGCGGATTCGTAATGATTGGACTCAGGGTCCCGTGTCCTGCTCAATGCAGTTAAGATATCAGCGGCACCACGTTCTGAAAGCGAAATCGGGGTCCGCCGACGTTCATCCGGAGGAGAAGGCGTGAGCGAACGCCTGTTTTTTTTCCTCCTCCTCTGATTGAGAGTGACTTTCAAAGTCCACCATTCCTCATCGTCTGTTCCTCACGCTTGATTGTCATTAGACAAAGATAAAAACACACAACTGAACGGTTAGCTGTTTAGGTTCCAACCTCAAACCGAGTCGGCCATTTTATCCGACTCGCACTCGTAGTCGACCTCCAACAAGGGGTCGTATTCACGTGGTGAATCACCACGTGCACTCGTAACATCTAGTGTTGTGCGAGTGAAAGACACTACGGTAGACGGAACGTCTACCGCAAGAGATAGCAGTGCGTCACACGCGGCTGCACGAACCGCAGCCGAAGGTTCAGCACTATCATCACCCCGCATGAATTGTTTCTTCATGCGATGGAATTTAAAATGATGGATCTGACCAATCAAAAACATTTTAAAAATTAAGTGGTCATTTAGCGACCACTCCATCTAATGACATTCAGAGTGATTGTCGTTTAAGGGAGGGGTGATGTAACGGGGTGTATCGTTACATGAAATTAACACTTAAAGGTTGTTAATTAATATATTATCTAAAAGGTAGATAATATTTGGAGGATATTACTTTATATAGTAATNGCCAAATCCGTCGAATTCTCCGCGTCAACTTCTGCAAGGACGTCTGGTGTCAAGAAAATGTGCTTGATGTCATACCAAGCCCCTGGAGGTCGCGCAAATCGATAGAATCGGCGTAGTATTTTTTCCGGTGTACGTCGGGTCAAGAGGCACGCAATGAGAGACGTGACTCCCGAGATAGATGCAGTTATGGCAAACGCATGCAGTTCTTCTAGTCGTGGCGCGGCTCTGTACTCGAGTAGTATCCAAAAAGTGCCCATGATTATCACGTGTTTAAAACAAAAAAAAACATTCGTACTTACAAGATTACGGCGAGAGCAGCAACGTACCCCGCTGTAACCCCTAGGAGACAGCTAATGCATTAAAACGACCCCAGTACCAGGAGAAGAAAAAGGGCCAAATGTAGCCACCTGCCAGGGCAATGGTCATAAAGCCCCAGATCCGATTGATTGTTTGCACGTATAACGACAAAGAGAGCCCTGCGAGCATGACTACAAGAGACGAGATACGAGCATGCCGCAGCAATTGTCTCTTTGAAGCTTGTGGACGAAGAAGTGCTTGTAAGATGTATACAGTCCAGTACGACGACGCATTATTGATGGTCGTGTCAAAGGTTGTGAGTGCGGCGGCCACGAGTGAAGCCAAGACGAAACCTTTGTATCCATTTGGAAGCACCTTGCTGATCACAATGGGTACCACTCGCTCTGGATCAATGGCTACACCAACGTGGTCAATAGAGTATTGTATACCGAGTATAGCAATGCCAGCACTAAAAGCCCACCGTAGACTTAACAAGACCATGGCGACAAATGTCTGGGACCGTACTTCTCGCTCGGATTTAGTCGCCAGGACCGATTGTAACCCCGATCCTCCAGGGCCCACAGCTGATCGCATGATTTGAAGAAACGAGTACGACGCGATAATGTAGCCAAATGAATTGTACATGGAGTATGAAGCTTCTTCTGGGACATTGAGAGACCATGGCGGTACAGCGGAGACCCAAGCAATACGTGTCGTGTTATTTTAACAAATTGGCGGTCGTTTTGCATCGATGCAACGGGCAAAAAGACAAAAAACGTCTCTGGAAGGTGGACCAGGAATCCTGATATTGCGACCATTGTAAAGGAGGTGAAGATAAAGCGACTTTGATATACATCCGTGTATACGACCGTGGTATATCCGGATGAAATGGTGTATAGCATGGCAACGACCATCAACAAAGCAGCCGCCCAAAAATCAGATGGCAAATTCCCCACTCGGGCAATTTCACAAATTTCGTGAAAAATTTACCTGTAATATTTGCAATACTCCATTAAGTCGACGAATCGTCCAAGTAACCATTTACCCTTTACGTACCTCCACCCACGGCAAAATACGTCGTTGCCAAAATGCCACTTTTAAGTGAAGTGATGGCAATAATTGTACGCAGTATCACCGCATCAACGCGAGAACCAAAGCGAAACTTGATCCTGCACCATATTGAAGAAATTAGAAAGAGTGTAACTGTTAAACGCACAGCTAGACTTGCCATTCGCCTCGTGTCTTGACTGGACACCTACGCGAGAGCTTCCCCGTGTACGCCAATTGAAAGGCTAGAAAGAGGCAGAGCCCGCCGCGAATTTCAATATACATGCCCTTAATCCCGAGCGCATACACGAGCGCCGTGTTGATCATAGTGCCTGAGATATCAATGTACGAGCTCACGTCGGCCACGGCCAGAGCGTACCAAGGTATCTTTCGTCCACCGAGATAGTAGACCTCTAAAACATTATTGGTCTCGTTGCGATCTTTGGCATCGCAGGCCTGATGACACATACGCTTTGATTGCAACAATTTATTGCGCTGCTCTTTTCGAGTAAAGTAGAGACCCACGATCATCACGGAGATGAGGTAGATGACACATAGTGACAAATCGAGCAGTCCAAGCTCCACGACGAGGCCCATGACGACTATACCTTTTGAGATGAATGGAGTTTTGTTGTCACTTTTATAGACTTTCGCAGGCACGAGTTTAGATTTTGTTGCCGCTTTTTTGTTCTTAGAAGCTATGACAAGTAATCAGATCATCGATAGTCACGCGTTAAAATCTTCGTACCGTACTTACAATAATTGTTGCGTGCTCGTTTAAAGAATGAATAATCTTACGAGATTGTTTTATTAGAACCGTATTTTGGGGGCACGCCGAAAAAGCATGCGACGTGTTTAAACATGGTGTTTGTAAGTGGACGTATACCATGTCAGCACATGTATATGTGTATAGACCACGACCGTATTGTGACTCTTTCGGTGAAGACAAACATTTCAGCATGCAGCAAGCACGAAGAGATCACTCATCGCTCTTTCGAAACCTACAATGACTGTCTCTCAAAGGTTTAATGGACGCGCTTCACGAGGAAGACGACAGATGCGATAGACACGAACGAAAGCTTCTGCAAGATTTTCGAGTGGCCCACATCGTGTACGTAAAACCATGGCAGCGCTACAAGCTGGCGAAATTATCCGCTTTCGCCTGTCTCGATAGCAACGTGCCGATGCCATCGCATAGTGGACACACGAGCTATACGTATTAAAAGGCAAATTAGATTCTGGCATTCACAAGTTATTTCTCTGCACTCGTACCATACGATCTTACAGGCACGCGATCCTTCAACGCGTCGCGACTGTTCGCACCGCGCCATTGCGACTGCTCACTGCGCCCCATCATGCCTCCGCGACTGCTGCGTACGTCGTCTACTTCTCCCTTTCCGCTGCAAACTGGAACTCAGTGTACCCGATACTGACCTGTCGCATCTTCAATGCAACTCTTGCGATTCACACAGAGCGACTTCTTCCAATACTCCTCCTCGGGCACCTTGGTTCCACGTCTTGGCGTACTAGCCGACACTTAGCAGCCCTCGTAGCGTCGCCATCTTGGGAGGATCGACCACCTTGGTGAGCATGTCAGCCAGCATGAGTTCTGAGCGCACGTGCTGAGCCTCGATCACGCCACGACGAGCGTAGTCACAGAGAAACTTCAATCGGATGTCGATGTGTTTCGCTTTAGTCGATGTCGCTTCGCCGTTGATCTGGCAAATGGCGGCCTGATTGTCAATGCGCATCGTCATTGGTAGTGCTGGCTCCATGCCGATCTCACGCAGCATTTCACGGATTCCTAGCAGCTCCTTTGCCACTTCGGATGCAGCCACGAATTCGGCTTTCATAGTGCTGAGTGTGATGCCACCTTGTTTCTTCGCGCACCAGCTCACAAACATACCGTTGAGTCGCACAACGCCGCCGGTGATAGACTTGCGATCCTGTTTATCTGCTGCAAAGTCTGCATCACTGAACGACTCGAGCGTCGGTGCTTCGCCCGCATCGCGCTCTGGCACCATCTCTATCTTCATCGCGATCGTCCCCTTTAGGTATCTTGCGATTCTCTTGGCAAGTTTCTAGTCGTGCACACGCGGTTGGTGCGTCTGTCGTGTTGCTTTGTGTACTGCGAACGACACGTCTGGCCTCGTGCATCGTGTAATCCAAACTATTGAGCCGACTAGAGACTGGAACGAACGGATCGTCGCGTGCTTGCCTAGGTTGTTGGTACCGAGTAGTTCGCTGTCAGCATCTTACACTTCGTACACGTCTGCTCCAATCGGCGAACGCGTGGTATTTGCATCTTAATCCATGCTCTCGCAGCAGCTCGACGATGGCCTTCTTTTGGTCCAAAACGTAACTCTCACTTTCTGTCTGGTTCATACGCATTCCGAGGAACTTCGTAACTGGACCAAGATTTATTGATCGAGAGGCACTGCATCACGTCGAAGAACTGCTTGACGACTGCAGTAGACGTTCCAGTGACAAGTATGTCGTCGACATAGACGCCTGCAATCACGAGCTCTGCGTCCACTTGCCTGTAGTATAAGCAGCTGTCGCTGATACACTGCGTGTACCCGCCTTCGACGAGTCGCTGGTGCAACAGCTGACTCCAGAGTCGGCCGGCCTGTTTGAGGCCATAGAGACTTTTGCGTGAATCTCGAGTCAGGTCCTTCGTGCTCGTGACGCCGAGCTCGCGCATGCGCGCCGCTGGTACGACCATGCCGTTCGGGATGTGCAGTAAGATCTCGAGGTGCGGCTCCTTCGATGCTTTGACATACGCATTCGGTATGTCACCGTGCTGAGCCGGAACGCCCCACGTTGCAGCAAGTGCCAAGATCACTTTCACTGTGGACATATCCATGACCGCAGCGAAGGTCAGGAAGTAATCAAATCCCAGAACTTGCTCGTTGCCACAGACAACCAAGCGGGCTTTGCGACGTTCGTGGTCACCATCCGCGGTCGTTTTGGTCTTAAAGACCCACTTGGAATGCAAGACGTTGCTGCAATTCGGACGACGGACAACTGTCACACGTCGTTGGCCTCAAAAGCCGCGAGCTCCTCGTCCATCGCCTTCTTCCAGTTCAAACACTGCGTGCTCTTGTTCGCTTCGCGGTAGTTCTTCGGATCGGGTTCGAACACGTGGCTCACCACGTCAGTGCGATGAGCGGCCTCGTCCCGGCTCGTCGCGGATTTATTCGACGCTGAACGTGTGGCGATCGGTTGTCTCGTCCACTCGTGCTTCTTCTTTTTCTTCATGCCAGACGCCTTGTTCTTGTGTTGCGTCGCATGCACTGTATCTTGAGGGTCGCTGCTGGTATTCTCGTCCACACTGTCGTCGCTAATGAGCTCGCGCTGCAGTTGTGCGTTCTAAACTGTTGGCAGTGTCTCGATATTCTTGACATGTTGTGTGACGATAACAACATTGTCCTTGCGCAAATAAACACGAAAACCTTTTGTCTCGTGGCTTCGACCAACGATGATGCCAACTTGAGCGCGATGCGCGAACGAGTCCTTCCGTGGATCACGGTACACCGTGCAATGCGAACCAAAGACGACAATCTCGCGTAGATCTGGAGCTCGCTTCGTCAGGCCTTCAATTGGGGATGCGCGATTCGGGTTCGCGCTCGTCGGGCTTCTGTTGAGTATGTATGTCGCATACTCAGCACCGTCTCCCCAGAACGTCAAAGGCAGTCTTGACGCAAAGATCATCGCCCGCGTCATGTTCAACACCGTCCATTGCATACGTTCGGCTTTGCCGTTGGACGCCTAATTGCGCGCCTCACTCACTTGGCGAGCGACACCAGTCTGCTTGCAAAACAAGTCGACGTTCTTGTACTCCCCCCCCCGCCGTCTGTGCGCAATACGGCGACCTTAAAATTGAACTCTCGCTCGAAAAAAGTGAGGAAATGCTCAAACAATTTTTTTGCGGCTGCATCCTTGGTCTTTGCCAGGAAATGCGGCAGTAGTTACTCTTATGATCGACGAAATTAACAAGTTACCGGTTCCGCAAGCGATCAGCCGCATCAATGGCCCTTTGAGATCGGAGCATATCACTTCGCCAGCACGATCAATTGGAGAGTGCGCGCCGGTGTCCTTCTTGTTTTGGCTGTTCTTCGTCTGTTTGCTTTCAGCACACGTGATGCACGTCAAACGTCTGTGATCCTGATGCGAATGCCACTGCGCGGGTTCTTCCCGATCCTCTCGATCGTGTCATACGACAAATGCCCGAACCTCTGGTGGAAGTTCACGAGCGTCGCTTCTTGCACATCGGGCGACACATCTGCCGTCGCCTCCTCCTCAAGGGCAGCAAAGATCACGTCTGCTGACTTGATCGCGCTGGACGTCTCAACGACCAGAACACTATTGCGCATCGTAACTTCAAACGCGACGTGTCCATCTGATCGCCGTACGACTTCACGCCCATCTTCAGTGTACGTGAATACGTACCCAAGCTGCTCGAGCTTTCCATAGCTGATGAGATTGTGCGCAAGACTTGGCGCATAGTAAACGTCCGACAGCTTGATCTGACGCTGCTCGCCGCGCGCTGTCACAAACAGGCGCACCTGTCTGACCTTCGTGAGCACGAGCTTCTTGTTGTCAGCAAGAAAGATCTCGTCGTTGTACTGCTTGCTGTCGATGAGTAAACGATCGTCGCTCACGATGTGGCGGCTGGCGCCGCTGTCAAGAATCCAGTCGGTGCTCGCGTCTGCTCGGCTGTCGTTCACTGCCAGCAGTAGCACTTCTTCGTTGTCGTCTTTGGCCTTCTTCACCTTCCTCTTGGAGCGGCAGTCCTTCTTTAAATGCCCCTGCTTCTTGCAGTTGTGGCACGTGCGCGTTTCCTTGCGCTGTGTCGGGTCATTGGCGACTGCGACGACCTCGCGACCCAGTGACTTGCCGGCACGACTGTCGACCTCGACTGCTTGAGCAAAGTGTGCAAGCTCCTCCGCTTGGCGCAAGTAGTCGATGCGTCCTGCGTCGAACTTCGCCATGAGCACCGTCGACAGATCCGCCGACGCATAGTGTAATATGTTGTCAAGTACCCGCGCCTCGGCGCCTCCTCCACACGCGTCGCTCATTACGACCATGTAGAGATAGTGTTCAGGCCACGACCTCATGTGGTCCTTCTTGGCCGTGAACAGCTTCATCGATTGCGACGCTATGATCGTCGTCCGGAACGCTTGCTACATGCGCTCCATGATGTGGTCGAGCGTCGGGAGCTGCTCCCACCAAACATCGACTTGCTTATTGTAGTAAGGTAATGCCCGAAGAGATCAACTTTGACATCTTCAGCCCACAGGAAGCCGCACGCCGCCTGTGAGAAGTTCACCGCACGGATAAACAAGCGTCCCCAGTCCTGAAATTCGGCGCTGAGTCCTTGATACAGTTCGGGGCCGTCAAACTTCCGGATCGCGAGCTTGCGCTGACGCGCGTCCGGCGTCCAATACCCTTGCAGCACTGGCGCAGGTGCAGCAACCGGTGATGTCGCTGCCTGTTGTTGCATTGGTTCATACGCTTGCTGTGCGTATGCTTGTTAAATCGCCGGGGTCTGCTGCGGTGGCGGTACTCGCAAACCGAGCGGCTCGAGCAACAATTGTCCCATAACCGGAACTCGCAGACGTGGCCGCGGAGCTGCTGGCGGCTCAGGCGATCGTCTTGGCGGCATGAACACGAGTGCTTCGCGGTTCATTGGTCCTTTACCAATCCCTCTGCCGAGAGCGGAGTCAAACAGTCCACTGTCGATGGCGCAGCGTAGACGCTCGTTCTCATCAAGTTGCGTATGCGACATCTCAAGTCGGTTCATGCGGTTCGTCATGTTCTCGAGAGCAGTGAGAATCCGTGCGCTGATGTCCGAGGTCTCGCCCCTTTCGTGAGCGGGTGAATTGACGACCGTCGCAGCCGCGTGCGCCGCTGGTGTAGCGGCAGCTGCAGCTGGCGGTGCGACGGCCCTTTCATGACCGTCGTCACCGACGCGTGCTGCAGTGCTTGGCGTGTAGTTCGTCTTGGAGCCAGGCATCGGGCTCATAACCCATACGTTGTAAAAGGCTAATTAGATTCTGGCATTCAAAACTAATCTCTCTGCACTTGTACCATACACTCTTACAGGCACGCGATCCTTCCACGCGTCGCGACTGTTCGCACCACGCCATTGCGACTGCTCAAAGCGTCGCATACGCCATCGCGACTGCTCACTGCGCCCCATCATGCCGCCGCGACTGCTGCCGTACGTCGTCTACTTCTCCCTTTCCCGCTGCATACTGGAACTCAGCGTACCTGATACTGACCTGTCGCATCTTCAATGCAACTCTTGCGATTCACACAGAGCGACTTCTTCCAACACAAGCTCCTAAAGGGGATGCCACAGCGCCCTAGACTCGTTCTTGCAATTACGAAGCTCCTATCGGCATAAATAGTGGCAATCTGCAACAATTAAATGCTTTTTCCAACTTCGATGATTTAATTTCGTATAGCCAACCGAGTATTATGTCAAATTTATTGTGCACTGTGCAGCTAAATTACACCAAAGGCTGAATGCGCTCCTTCGAATGTTAATGACAAGCGTGTGAGAGCAGAGGCACGTCACGCTGTGTTCTATGCGCTTATATTAATTACAGAGAAGCCAGCATTTCACGTTGATTCGTCCACGTCGGATGCAGCAATTCTAGCGGTTGCCATAAAAATTAACTGACAACGTTAATTCACGACGCGTAAGCGTGTGTTGGTAAGGAAAATCAGTAATTAGGAGGGATTATTTACTATCTGGATGTGTTTGCACCTCTGGTTGGACTTGTTGCCGCCGCTGTCGCGATCCTGACGTCTTCTTTGCATCCGCTATCGACCGAGCTCTTTTCGTTAGCGAACAAAGTTTGCGAGCTTGCTCGAAAAGCGGGTGAGTTTACAGCAAAGACGATGGAATGCCAACTTTTGGGATTGGAGCGCTGGATTTGCTGGCTGGAAATCAAGTGAATGACTTGACCACAGAAGGTGCTGAACCAGTGAGAGACTTGGTGTAGTTTAATAACGGATTGGGCTGCCTGGTCTGTATGTTGTTGACGCTGACTTCGTTATGATTGGACTATAATTAGGATGAATAAAGATCTTGGTCATCTGTCAAAACCTGTGGCTTATACCTTTCATACATTAAGTCAATCACGTTGTAGATTACTTAGCCATTATATCGTTGGTCAGAATCTATCCGTACCTCTTCAGCTCTTCCCATTATCCCTCATTCCAGAATCTGCCGCGAAAAGGAAAGATTGTCGCTCTTCTGTATGTCATCGTTGGCGTGGCTGGAGATGCGTTCTCCGTAAACATCGATACCAACAAGCTGGTGGACGAATTGGAGGACAAGGTCAAGGAGAAGGCGTGTGACACGATTAAAGGCGAAGCCCGCACTCTACAGCTTTTCCTGGCGAAGACAGCGGACGACAAGTGGTTTTCTTCTCGCTCAGAAGACATGGAGAAGCTGATGGACGGCGAGATGACTGCTCTTGTCGAAGCGCTCACGAGTCAAGACAAAAGCTACGGGGATTTGAACTGCTGAGGAACGTGCTGATTGGAATGGAACGTCCCTCAGATTGCCAGATTCATGTGCTGGTCGTCATTCCGGAGCAAGAAAACGATCCAGTGAATTCATCTTCATCAATGATGGCAATTTTTCAAATATTGGTGTCGCATATGCTTACGGCGGCGCCAACGACGAAGACAATTGGGAATAAATACTTCAAGCACAACCTGTGCAAGTATTATAAATGCTATCAGCGGAAGAGAACCTGGGTTCGATGTATGCTTCTCGACGTCGCGTGTAGGCGAACACGTCGTAATGCTGTGCTTAGGCACACACCCTAGCACAGCGAGGAAGCGGTTAAACCTGCTTCTCTTGCGTGCAGTGAGGTAGTTGTGGTGGGCGCGCAAGCGACCTCACCCAACACACTAAGAACTCTGGTAAAGTGTCGTCACGAGAGACGTAATCCGTCTCCTCGTGCACACTTACCAAGTAGGAAGTAGTTTTCAGACTGATTTATATTTTATAGAATTAAATACAAATACCTATTTTTACCAATTAAAATAACATCTCTATAGATATCATTTAATATGTATTGCGAGCGTATCTTTATAGATCACTCGCGTAACGGATGACGCTAGTCGTCATCACGGATGACGCTAGTCGTCATCACGGATGACGCAGGGCGTCATCCCTCCTAATGTGAATGCACCCATGTGCATCACATACACAAGGGTTGGTCACAAATGTGCACCACACCCGAGTGTTGGGTCTAATTACAATTATTTTCGTAATTGACCATCCCCTTAAGTACCTAATGTACTTCATGGGGACTGTGTAACATTAGGGCAACTCTGCCCGTTACACCATCCCCCTCTTTAAGAACGAATTTACATTTTTAAATTCGACAGAGGAGAGAGGAACTGCGAGCAGCTTTACGCGCCGCTAGTTCACTCGGTCACTCTCGCGCACGTGTTTCTATACACGGCGCCCAAGATGTCACCTAAAAGGGGCCACGTTGGTGGGTCGTTCGAAGACGCCCACTTAACCTCGCACTAAGCGCACGCGCCGCGTTATTTCGCCGGCCACGTCTAATGCCTTAGTCGGAACGCAGACAGCCACTGCGGCTGTCGCGTTAACAGGGCTAAAGGATCCATCCCACTTTAACAGTGAGGATGTTGATCCGTCGCTCATTGTCGACTACAATGAGTCGACACCGTTGCCGTCACCTCATAGTAGTGATGCGGACAACGAGCTCATGAGGAGTGATGATGCGGCATTATTGCCCATCCAAAC
>NC_090618.1:1080967-1083560 GCF_004359215.1 Bremia lactucae
ATAAAGTAATATCCTCCAAATATTATCTACCTTTTAGATAATATATTAATTAACAACCTTTAAGTGTTAATTTCATGTAACGATACACCCCGTTACACTAGCCGTCATTCCTCCTAATGTGAATGCGCCCATGTGCATCACATACACAAGGGTTGGTCACAAATGTGCACCACACACGAGTGCTGGGTCTCATTACTATAATTCAGTAATGGACCATCCCCTTAAGTGTATCAAGTGTACTTTGCGGGGACTGTGTACCGTTAGGACAGCTTTAGCCCGTTACATGACCACTCTGTCTATTCTCCCGATGGATTGGGCAGCTACGTAACGCGGTGTCCCGTTACATTACTATTATTTGCTAAACGAGTAATAAATATTATTTTCTATGAGAGAAAATTAACAAAAAGTGCAAATTTTGACTAAAACAGTTCTAATAATACCAAATTTGGTTTTAGTGATGCAATAAGACATAAGCTCTATTTATTGATTGATTTAAGTCTGAATAACCCCGCCAATCGTTTCAAGACATGATTGTGCGGTGTGCAAAGAGGCGCCATACTTATCGAGATATTAAAATACTAAGTTCGGTAGTAGAGAGAAAATCGTGACGTAAAAAACAAATTATATTAATACAGTTTTTCATTAACCTTATTCTAAATCCATTGAATTTTCTGTGGTAGTTAAAGACTTTATCTACCTAGAATCCTTCCTCTGTACTCTAGTGTACGTGAAGTTTCGAGGCATCCTACCTCCACTGTAATCAGTGTAAGGTTAGCTAGTACTAACCAGTACTAGTGAAAGGTGCCCAGCTTCACCTGGTAGCACTTCGAAGTCCGTTCAACGGCCCATGCACGTTCCATTCAACATGGACATGTTAGATGAAGAAGGAGGGAGCTTCGAACTCCCTCAAGAAGGTTATCACGCAACGCGTGAGAGGTTTCCTCATTTGTGCGACCTCGAATGGTGAGCGATTGAACGAATGAGTTCGGTCGAAAGTGTGCCAGCTGTTGGCGCTATGCTGTTTACTCTGGGCAGAGACGATCAGTATGCGGCCATAGCAGAGCTCATTTAACACGAACTCGACGGGGCCCAAGAGAGAATAAGCTTGCTTAACCAGCAAGGCTCTCATCATACAGAAGTGTTGAAAAAAACAGGGTGCTTAACAGTTGGAGCTGTTGAGACAGCATCATGTATATCCTGCTAATATCTAAGTTTAAGGCACTCCCTTTTAAGATGGTTCGTCGAGTAAGACGACACCATAGAAGTTCGTCGTATCAATGATGCGCGAAAGTGAAATTTGGCATGTCCAACTTAGCCGGACGTGCCAAATCTTGGACCTTGGGGCTTAAGCTTCACGACCCATTAACCTTTGGGTCGTATGAGGTGTTTAAGACAAGGCTTAGACAAACATTTGAGGCGCCATGTGCCGTATTCAGGGCTCGAGCCGAGCTCCTGGATTTGAAGCAAGCGCGACATTCACGCTTATGCCCAACATACACGATACTGGTCAGTTGTATCATGAGTCATCCAATAGATGAACAAACACAGGTAATTGTGTTTAATAAAGGTCTTGCAGACGGTCCTGTAAAGATCCACCTCTTCCGGCTAGAATTAGAATCGCTAGACCAAGCAATCTCTAAGAACCTGACGAACGTGAATTTTAAGAACTTCCACGTCCGTCGTGCCGTCCATAGCCCGGCTATGGACGAATACATCGTCAAAATAACTCGGTGCGAAATCCCGCACCGGTCTCAACAGATCTGTTACACATCTGTTGAATGTTGCAGGGGCGTTACTAAGCCCCTGAGGCATCACTAGCCAATTCCAGAGCATTCCACTGGGGGTGCTCACTGCTGTGTACGGGATGTCCCGTTCACGCATAAGGATTTGATAGAACCCATCCATCAGATCCATAGACGAAGATCGTACTCATAGACATAATATCTATGATTACGTTTTTTCAAGGTATCGGCGTTTGAGCCGGTACTGTTGCAGCATTCAGTTTGTTGAATGCGTGCACTATCCGCCAACTTCCTGTGGCCTTTCGCACACAGAAGGTTGAAGAGCTATGTGGGTAGGTTAACTCCCTTACATGGCCCGTTTTTACTCGATCAGTAAAGAATTTATCGATCGCAAGTACTTGTTCACGAGGCAGTGGCCACTGCTTCATGACACAGTACTTCGAGCCCGGTTTGAGCTCGATCTCATGTCGAGTGCCTTTATCCTTAGGCAACTCGCATGGAACTGCTTCAGGGAATACATCCCTGAATTCTATTAAATCCTCGTATAGAGGATTTCCCTTGAGTGACTCCCAAGATTGAGTACTGTATCTTTCAATCCGAGTCTTCACATCGAGGACACTTTCGTCCATCGATGAGCTGCTGAGAACCCGTTCGTTCTCTGCAAAAATTACCGCTGACCGAATGTCGGTTACGTAATCGTCCTCTGTGACGAGTACGCAGATCTGCTTGATTTTCCCACAATGCAGATCTCTCAAGAACCGCTTAGGTTCTAGGGTTGGTAATTGAGTTATCTCCGAAGTTAACTTCGGAGGCGCATACAGATCAAGAGTAGAAGCGCCTACTCTCGATCC
>NC_090618.1:1087759-1108233 GCF_004359215.1 Bremia lactucae
ACATGGCCCGCTTTTACTCGATCGGTAAAGAATTTATCGATCGCAAGTACTTGTTCACGAGGCAGTGGCCACTGCTTCATGACACAGTACTTCGAGCCCGGTTTGAGCTCGATCTCATGTCGAGTGCCTTTATCCTTAGGCAACTCGCATGGAACTGCTTCAGGGAATACATCCCTGAATTCTATTAAATCCTCGTATAGAGGATTTCCCTTGAGTGACTCCCAAGATTGAGTACTGTATCTTTCAATCCGAGTCTTCACATCGAGGACACTTTCGTCCATCGATGAGCTGCTGAGAACCCGTTCGTTCTCTGAAAAATTACCGCTGATCGTATGTCGGTTACGTAATCGTCCTCTGTGACGAGTACGCAGATCTGCTTGATTTTACTACCATGCAGATCTCTCAAGAACCGCTTAGGTTCTAGGGTTGGTATTTGAGTTATCTCCGAAGTTAACTTCGGAGGCCCACACAGATCATGAGAAGAAGCACCTTCTCTTGAACCGTTATTAACCAAGACATTTAATGTCTCGGTTCTTCCTGGAAATTATTTACAGGCTACCAAGAGAATAATCCCTCGGGATTTAGAAGTCTAGTAACTTAAACTATTTGAGGAGATTTCTCCTCAAGTACGTGGGGACCTTTTCCCTCAACGTCTTCCGAGTGTGATTGCGCTATCACAGTCGGGTCCTCTACGGTCGACTCTCTACTCGACCTAAATAATCGTGTTGTCCCTTTGAGGGAGCCGGTATACTCCTTGAATGTCGCCCACCATGCGTACATTCATTTCTCAATCCACTCGACTTCTTCGAGTGGTGGACCTTCGGCGATGCCTGTGCATTAGCACAGGCGCCGGCAGCTGACTCCACAGTGTGATTAGTAATCACACTGTGATCTTGTAAAGTTGTACTAACGACCGTACCACAAGTGAAGCCATCGCACTCACTCGTAGTTCATCTACACGCTTGTGAACGCTCCAAGACGTTCATCAGATGGCCATCTGATGAACAAGTGGCAGGCATCTTTTTGGATCGATGCTGCCAGCCGATCCTTGGCTCGTATTTTCTAAGCCAAGGTAAAACTAGAATGACATCAAATATGTCATTCAAATCCAGTACGATGAAATCATCATCATACTCTAAATCTTCAAACGTGTAGTGAAATTTCACTACGCTTTTCATTACTGTTATCGATGCGCTTGTCGCTAGACGCACCGTCATCCTCGTTGGAGAGATGTCGCGCTCAACATATTTGAGCCTACGACCCTCTAATGACTGGCGACGAATAAAGCTATCGACGCTCCGCAGTCCACTAGAGCTCTAAGTGAAAAATCATTTGTCAGTTTTAACTTCAAGGTGATGAGGGATACCTCAACACCAGGTGCGGAGACACCTAATGATTGTGTGTCTGGAGCAACTTTAGTCAAGAGATTTTCAAATTCTCTTAAGGTTGCTGAATCAGTAGAGCGTTGCGCCCCTACTGACCCCGTCCATTTTTTGGCGGTCCGCCTCGCTGTTGCGATTTCGCAACAACGTCGGACTCGCGACCGTTGCTTTTTTAGCATTCGGTCCAAAATTACGTTCAGTACCTTTCGGTGCTGGGCGTGGGGCACTCTACTCATGAGCGTAGTGTCCTAATTCTTGACAGCGATGGCATTTCTGCGATCGCTTATTCCTCGAAAAAGGAGGTCTCTTGCTTTTGACGTAAGAAAGGTCCATGGGTTCTGGACCTCCTAACTCGTTTCGTCTTGGAGGACGATATGATGACGAACTTGCTTGAGCATGTCTCAAGCTAAAGTCCTCGTGTTCCGCAACGGACATTGCTTCTTCAAGCGTATCCAGCTCCAAGCGGAACAGGTGGGTCTTTACGGGACCATCCGTAACACCTTGCATGAACACCGTAATTAACGTGTGTTCATGAACTGGGTTTTTTGTTATACAACTCGCTAAAAATCGTATGTGCTGGGCATATGCGTGAACATCACGCTTGCCTTGCTTGAGTTTCAGAAGCTCTGAACGAGCTCTGAACTCAGCCCTAGGCGGTTCAAACGTCTGTTTGCGCCGGGCTTTATAAGCCTCTAGCGACCCAAAGACATATGGGTCGCGCAACCTAAGGCCCAATGCCCAAGTTTTGGCACGACCTGCCAAATTTGATTGAGCGAATGCGACTCGACGATGGGACGTGCCCTTATGGCATCCATTAACTCGACAAACCATCTCAAGAGGGAGTCTTCTACAACTCCCTTATACTTAGAGATATCAATCGATAAGGTTTCGGGACGATGCGTTTGCGTCATCTTAGGTACAGGTGTCTGTACCTGTTGTAACCTGAACAGTTCTGCCTGTTGAGAGCCTTGCGGATTCAGCAAGACTACCTGCTCCTTCATCTCGTCAAGTTCATGTTGTATGAACTTGGCGATGGCTGAATGGAGGGCATCTCTGTCCAAATTGGACAGCATTGCCAAGATTGCATCGTTTCCTACGGATGAACTCATTCGTTCAACCGCACTCCTTTCTATATCACTTGGAAAGAAGTATCTTTCAGGGGAAACGTGATGCGTATTCCCACTACCATCTAACTGTCCATGTTAAATGTGGGAAATGTGGTCCTTGGACGGACTATAAAGCTACCAGGTGTGACGGGGCACTACGACTTGTACTGCTTCAGTACAAGTTCACTTCGCACTGCTTCAGTTGCGAGTGGTGCATTACGTTATTTCACCAACACTAGTACGTGCAGAGAAAGACTTCTTTTTAAGGCAACTAGCTTAAAGAGGGTTAAATGAAAACTGTACTAATATAATAACTTGCTCTTCTATCTATCTTGTAAATGCTAACTTAATTATGATTTAAAACTAAACATGCAATTGCATTCTTATCTGTATCTCTCTTTTGTTTATTTCTACAGCTGATTAGTCTGCGGAATATATAGATATAAGGGTCTATACCTATTTATGGATAAGAATTCGGAACATTACTAAATAGAGTAATATCCTCCAAATATTATCTACCTTTTAGATAATGTATTAAAATAAAAACCTTTAAGTGTTAATTTCATGTAACGATACACCCCGTTACACTGGACACCTACGCGAGAGCTTCCACGTGTACGCGAATGGAAAGGCTAGAAAGAGGCAGAGCCCGCCGCGAATTTCAATAGACATGCCCTTAACCTCGAGTGCATACACGAGCGCCGTGTTGATCATAGTGCCTGAGATATCAATGTACGAGCTCACGTCGGCCACGGCCAGAGCGTACCAAGGTATATTTCGTCCACCGAGATAGTAGACCTCTAAAAACATTATTGGTCTCGTTGCGATCTTTGGCATCGCAGGCCTGATGATACAGACGCTTTGATTGCAACAATTTATTGCGCTGCTCTTTTCGAGTAAAGTAGAGACCCACGATCATCACGGAGATGAGGTAGATGACACATAGTGACAAATCGAGCAGTCCAAGCTCCACGACGAGGCCCATGACGACTATACCTTTTGAGATGAATGGAGTTTTGTTGTCACTAATATAGAATTTGGCTGGTACGAGTTTAGATTGTCGCTTTTTTGTTTTTCGAAGCTATGACAAGTAATCAGATCATCGATAGTCACGGGTCAAAATCTTCGTACAGTACTTACAATAATTGTTGCGTGCTCGTTTAAAGAATGAATAATCTTACGAGATTGTTTTATTAGAACCGTATTTTGGGGGTACGCCGAAAAAGCATGCGACGTGTTTAGTCATGGTGTTTGTAAGTGGACGTATACCATGTCAGCACATGTATATGTGTATAGACCACGACCGTATTGTGACTCTTTGGGTGAAGACAAACGTTTCAGCATGCAGCAAGCACGAAGAAATCACTCATCGCACTATCTAAACCTACAATGACTGTCTTTTAAAGGTTTATGGACGCGCTTCACGAGGAAGACGACAGATGTGATAGACACGAACGAAAGCTTCTGCAAGATTTTCGAGTGGCCCACATCGGGTAAAACCATGGTAGCGCTACAAGCTGGCGAAATTATCCGCTTTCGCTTGTCTCGATAGCAACGTGCCGATGCCATCGCATGGTGGACACACGAGCTCCTAAAGGGGGTACCACAGCGTCCTCGACTCTCTCTTGCAATTACGAAGCTCCTATCGGCATAAATAGCGGCAATCTGCAACAATAATAAATGCTCTTTCCAACTTCGATGCTTTAATTTCTTATAGACAACCGAGTATTACGTTAAATTTATTGTGCACTGTGCAGCTAAATTACACCAAAGGCTGAAGGCGCTCCTTCGAATGTTAATGACAAGCGTGTGAGAGCAGAGGCACGTCACGCTGTGCTCTATGCGCTTTTATTAATTACAGAGAAGCCAGCATTTCACGTTGATTCGTCCACGTCGGATGCAGCAATTCAACCGGTTGCCATAAAAATTAACTGACAACGTTAATTCACGACGCGTGAGCGTGTGTTGGTAAGGAAAATTAGTAATTAGAAGGGATTATTTACTATCTGGATGTGTTTGCACCTCTGGTACGCGTGAGCGTGTGTTGGTAAGGTAAATCAGTAATTAGGAGGGATTATTTACTATCTGGATGTGTTTGCACCTCTGGTTGGACTTGTTGCCGCCACTGTCGCGATCCTGACGTCTTCTTTGCATCCGCTATCGACCGAGCTCTTTTCGTTAGCGAACAAAGTTTGCGAGCTTGCCCGAGAAGCGGGTGAGTTTACAGCAAAGACGATGGAATGCAAACTTTTGTAATTCGAGCGCTGAATTTGCTGGCTGGAAATCAAGTGAATGACTTGACCACAGAAGGTGCTGAACCAGTGAGAGGACTTGCTGTAGTCTAACAACGGATTGGGCTTCCTGGATCAGTATGTTGTTGACGCTGACTTCGTTATGATTGGACTATTATTAGGATCAATATAAGATCTTGGTCATCTGCCAAAATTGTGGCTTATACCTTGCAAAAATTAAGTCAATCACGTTGTAGATTACTTAGCCATTATATCGTTGGTCAGAATCTATCCGTACCTCTTCAGCTCTTCCCATTATCCCTCATTCCAGAATCTGCCGCGAAAAGGAGAGATGGTAACTCTTCTGTGTGTCATCGTTGGCGTGACTGGAGACGCGTTCTCCGTAAACATCGATGACAGTAAGTTTGTAGGCCACTTGAAGGACAAGATCAAGGAGAAGAAAAAGAACAAGCTGGATAAGGTTGACGCCAAAGATCTGCAGCTTTTCCTGGCGAAGACAGCGGACAACAAGTGGTTTTCTTCTCGCTCAGAAGACATGGAGAAGCTGATGGATGGCGAGACGACTGCTCTTGTCGAAGCGCTCACGAGTCAAGACAAAAAGCTACAGGGATTTGATCTGGTTGAGGATGTGCTGATTGGAATGGAACGTCCCTCAGATTGCCAGATTCATGTGCTAGTCGTCGTTCCGGAGCAAGAAAACGACCTAGTGATGGAAGTTGCTCAAAAATTGGTCCCACGTATTCTTACGGCGGCGCCAACGACGAAGACAATTGGGAGTAACTACTTTAAGCACAACCTGTGCAAGTATTATAAATGCTATCAGCGGAAGAGAACCTGGGTTCGATGTATGCTTCTCGACGTCGCGTTTCCAAAGTCCCTCGTGATTGCGTCACATTTGTTTCGGCGCAGCAACGAAGATCTGGCGGATAGGTTTCTGAAGATATCGGATATTGATGACGTGAAGAATGGTATGTTGCTTTTCAAGCCATTAAAGTATGCGTACGACCATTTCCATATCAGCTTTGTTCGTGATAATACTGGCGCCTTCCGTTTAAAGCTTTTTGACCCAAATATCCGGAACACGCGTCTTATTGATATGGTTATCGAAAACAGTAAAAACGAGAAAGTGTTTGATGAGATACAGATAACAGAGCTCCATGAGAGCATATCGTTGACGCAAGAACCATGCGTGTTTGATGTAAACACAACATTTGGTGACGTGGATGGAACCGCTTTGGCATTTATTGGCCTCGAGCGACCATTTAATCGATGTTTATACATTCAGGCAAGCATGGCACGCATCTTGGCAGTGAAAAATGGTTGGGTCGAAGAATCATATGATTTCCCAGACTTTTGGGATGATGTTGACCTGAACGATAAAATGGATTTTTTTCATCGCAGTCTTCTGGAGGCTGAAGCTATTTAAGCCACTTCATTGGCACTTGTTATTATTTAAAATAAAGCGCGGTCCTGCAACACGAACGGCTGTTGTTGGACTTTAAATGTAGTAGATTGAGACTTCTTGGCCTTCGAAATAACACGACTTTCCTTCGAAATAATTTTTTTTAGCTTTTCTTGCCACATTTTCGTTTTTTCGCGCTGTGTCGACTCGGACGTTAAAAAACAAAGAAGGTATTTCATGGTTCTTGTTAAAAATATAATTCCTGCTTTTGCGTAACAAAATGAAAGTAATCGAGAGAGCATTAATTAGATTGTATACTGACGCCTAATGCTTCCAGATTTTATATTCTTGACGAATGTTTCGCGTGTCGGGAAACCTATGGTATTAAATAATCAACAGTTGCACCGATAACTGTCGAGCTACGTAACTACATGCACGATCTCTTTCACAGCTGTTGCATAAGCAATGGCTGGGTACAAGTGCTTAGGTGCAGCCCTAAAGCGTCGGGAGCGACTCAAAGAAGCTACTAACATGCTTTAAGCATAGCCCACGGGCGGCAGTGGATAGCCCACGACGTCAGCCGAGGTTTTAGGAGACCTGCCTGAAAACATGTAATCCATGGTAGACTACGAGACAAGATAGCAATCTCACGCACACGACAGCAGTATCGTCGTATACAACAGTACCCCGTGACGCATCGAATGGACGTAGTGCATCGACATCCACCGATCGCGTCGCTATTGCTCAGAAAACACAAAGGCATAGCGACCGCCAGAATTACAATGCTATTCAATCTAAAACCTTCGCAAAGCCTAAGAAAAGCGTGAGGTGGGCGACCATCACAGTGCACGAGTTTGGCATTGGCTTAGGCGGCAGTGCCGTGTCCAACAAAGGGGCCCGTCTGCCCAAGTCGCGGAGATTACGTGGACAACGCAAGTGGGCGAGATGGCCGAGGGCGTCGAGGGCGTCCACCGCTTTACGCCTGACCAGCGCACTCGCTTGCTTCAGATGCTGGGATCCGGATGGCATCATCAAGCGCCACGCACGGGAAACAAACATCTTAGGCTCGCGTCGTCGGTCAATGGTACGCTGGGAGCCCAAGGAAGAGAGAGACGAGGAAGATCAAGAGCACTTGAGAAAGCGCAAAGCCGAGGACGTTCGGCTAGAGTATCCATGCGCTGCCTGTACCGAGCGACCTCGCATGATTCCGATTAATTACGTGTAATACTCCTAGTTACGCCAGATGTCTTGACGTTTACGACGTTTGAAGCGATTCCAGAGGATCACATTCGAAGGAGCGCCTTCAACCTTTGGTGTAATTTTGCTGCACAGTGCACAATAGATTTAACAAAATACTCGGTTGTCTATAAGAAATTAAAGCATCAAAGTTGGGAAGAGCATTTATTATTGTTGCAGATTGCCACTATTTATGCTAGGAGCCACTTTTTTGACTTAGAAGCTATGACAAGTAATCAGATGGGTTAAAATCTTCGTACAATACTTACAATAATTGTTGCGTGCTCATTTTAAGAATGAATAATATTACGAGATTGTATTATAACAACAATTTCGGGTACGCCGAAAAAGCATGCGACGTGTTTGATCATGGTGTTCGTATGTGGACGTATGGCAACAAAATCTAAACTCGTGCCTGCAAAAGTCTATAAACGTGACAACAAAACTCTATTCATCTCAAAAGGTATAGTCGTCATGGGCCTCGTCGTGGAGCTTGGACTGCTCGATTTGTCACTATGTGTCATCTACCTCATCTCCGTGATGATCGTGGGTCTCTACTTTACTCGAAAAGAGCAGCGCAATAAATTGTTGCAATCAAAGCGTCTGTATCATCAGGCCTGCGATGCCAAAGATCGCAAGTGGCATTTTGGCAACGACGTATTTTTGTCGTGGGTGGAGGTATGTGAAGGGTAAATGGCTACTTGGACAATTCGTCGACTTGTGGAGTATTGCAAATATTACAGGTAAATTTTTCACGGAATTTGTGAAATTGCCCGAGTGGGGAAATTTGCCATCTGATTTTTAGGCGGCTGCTTTGTTGATGGTTGTTGCCATGCTATACACCATTGCATCCGGATATACCACGGTCGTATACACGGATGTATATCAAAGTCTTTTTATCTTCACCTCCTTTACAATGGTCGCAATATCCGGATTCCTGGTCCACCTTCCAGAGACGTTTTCCGTCTTTTTGCCCGTTGCATCGATGCAAAACGAGCGTCAATTTGTTGAAATGAACACGACACGTATTGCTTGGGTCTCCGCTGTACCGCCATGGTCTCTCAATGTCCCAGAAGAAGCTTCATACTCCATGTACAATTCATTTGGCTACATTATCGCGTCGTACTCGTTTTTTCAAATCATGCGATCAGCTGCGGGCCCTGGAGGATCGGGGTTACAATCGGTCCTGGCGACTAAATCCGAGCGAGAAGTACGGTCCCAGACATTTGTCGCCATGTTCTTGTTAAGTCTACGGTGGGCCTTTAGTGCTGGCATTGCTATACTCGGTAAACAATACTCGATTGACCACGTTGGTGTAGCCATTGATCCAGAGCGAGTGGTACCCATTGTGATCAGCAAGGTGCTTTATAATGGCTACAAAGGTTTCGTCTTGGCTTCACTCCTGTGCGCCGCACTCACAACGTTTGACACGACCATCAATAGTGCGTCGTCGTACTGGACTGTAGACATCTATCAAGCGCTTCTTCATCCACAGGCTTCAAAGAGACAATTGCTGTGGCATGCTCGTATCTCGTCTCTTGTAGTCATGCTCGCAGGGCTCTCTTTGTCGTACAATCAATCGGATCTGGGGCTTTATGACCATTGCCCTGGCAGGTGGCTACATTTGGCCATTTTTCTTCTCCTGGTACTGGGGTCGTTTTAATGCCATTTAGCTGTCTCCTAGGGGTTACAGCGGGGTACGTTGCTGCTCTCGCCGTATTCTTGTAAGTACGAATGTTGACTTTGTTTTAAACACGTGATAATCATGGGTACTTTTTGGATCCTTACTCGAGTACAGCGCCGCGCCACGACTAGAAGAACTGCATGCGTTTGCCATTACTGCATCTATCTCGGGAGTCACGTCTCTCATTGCGTGCCTCTTAACCCGACGTACACCGGAAAAAATACTACGCCGATTCTATCGATTTGCGCGACCTCCAGGGGCTTTGTATGACATCAAGCACATTTGCTTGACACCAGACGTCCTTGCAGAAGTTGACGCGGAGAATTCGACGGATTTGGCATGTACGGGACTCATTCTCGTCGCGCAGCTGGCACTGTACGTATCTGCTGTCAGTTTTGTATCAAAGCGTGGCTACAGAGCTACTTCTTGTGGCTATCTTGTCTATCACACTACCTCTTATATACTACAAGTGGTATGTGAAGCTCAAAAATTACCCAGTGGGTATATCAAGACGGAAGATCTAGATACCTCGCTGTTAGACTCTTCTTAAAATGTCAACATATTAAAGCAACTTCAGAAATGTGGCAATCACGTAGATAACGGCACAATTGGTTTTAAATAGGTTCCAATCGCCGAGTTCTCATGTGTGAGACCGAAAGCGCTCAGGAGGATACGATATGAGTTGTTATAACCTTCTCATCGTATAAAGGTAGCAACACTTTGCCACAGCACTAGTAATTAGAGTCATGCGATTCTTTAAGTTGCCGTATAGTGTCCGAACATCGATGGACACGGGAACGAATTGGTACAGGTTAACAAAGAGTGTGTGACGCTGCTGCACACGCGCGGTGCTGAGCAATAGGTAAACCCCTCATTGTTGTCTATTTGCAGTGATTACGATACTGTTCGTCCTTGTCTCCTTTTAACCGCAACAAGCACGACTTCACATTGATCGTTTCAGCGCTCGTCGTTGAGCTGGATGGGCAGAACTCTGGAACTAAAGGAAGAAAATGACAGGAAATTATTGAGAAACAAAATGGCACGTACGCTAAGCTGAGGTCGCATGATATACTTTGCTGTAAAACCATGTGATTAGCACATAGTGTGGACGACGCTTGAAGATGACTTAAAATTGGGCAGCTGTGACACACACTCTCGTCCACTTACAAACGCTAGTATTCCGCAAGTCGCGTGGAAGGTGCCGTATTTTCCGTTTAGGCTTGGTCTAATAATATGCGCTCTGTAATTGGGACATTTATGGGCTTCTTGGCAAGTCTGTTGCCAAGACGTTGCATGTTNACTTAAACTACGTAGCAAGCCAAGCAAGCTTGCTCAACCCAGTGTCCTTAAAAGCCCTTTATACTTCACAATCGTTTCGGTGTACTGCAAAGGGCGGACGAAACCTCAAAGGCGTGTGCATAGACGGGTCTCGTCCGCTGCCTTAAAAAATCATTCCAACAGTCACCGAGCTCGAAAGCGAACTGAACAGAACAGACCTCACCTCGCAACGCGCATTTGCCTCTTTACAGGCATGATACAAAGCAATGCATTTACAGTAATAGACAAGAAGGAAAGCACTCTCAACGAGTAGTTTGAAAGGAACTCGAAAGCTCCTAAGCGCATCTCCTTGGCTTTATCTGAACGGTGTAGGAAGCGCCGAAGAAGTCCGTTAGTCCTTGACGAGCACGTTTCAATGAGGAAAACGAAAAAGATCCTTCGCTGGTCTACGATCACGATTCATGAATTCGGAATTGGATTAGGAAGAAGCTCCGTGCCTGACAAGGGCGGTCCCTCCATTGGTCTAAGCGAAAAACTCGAGTTCACGTAGACCACGAAAGTCGGGGAGATGGCTGAATGCGTCGAAGGCGTGCACCGCTTTACGTCAAAAGAGCGCGTGCAGTTGCTGGAAAGCTCAGGCGTGAGCGAAGGCATGATTCTCCGGTTTGTGAGAGAAACTAATATTATCAATTCTTCGCGCAAGCAGACACTTTTGGAGGTCATTGATGCAAACAAAGAGGCCAAGAGACAGCAACGAGAGCAGCGGTGCAAGGCCGAATCGCCTCGCCACGCTTGTGCTCCTTCGCTCGTTTCGCGACATCAAATGATTTCAGTCAATTACATGTAAAGAGCAAGCTACCTCGGAAAGAACGGGGTAATAGCGCTTAAGGAGAGAAGAGGACTTATTGTGCAGGAAGAGGCTAAGAATATTGTGTGTCGGAAAAGTATTGCAATTATGAACGAAAAGCTAGTTCTTGAGCCCCTCGCTTATAATTTAAAAGCTAGTTCTTGAGCCGCTCGCTTTAAGATTTGCTGTAGGCCCAAGTTTCATGAGTTTGAACTTCGGTATAGTTCGATAGTAGAGTAAGAAACCGGTAATGATACAAATGGACTGTACCACAAAAATGTAGCACCCTGCCTTTTTGCAGATGTACGGAGACAGCTGCGATATGCATAAACAACATGAAGATACTATTTCCGATTTATAATAATAAAAGCTAGAAATTTGTATTTTGAAGGAAAGTCGTGTTATCTCGATTGGGCTGCCTGGATATGATTGGACTATTATTAGGATCAATAAAAGATCTTGGTCAAATCTGTCAAAACTTGTGGCTTATACCTTGCATAAATTAAGTCAATCACGTTCTAGATTACTAGCCATTATATCGTTGGTCAGAATCTATCCGTACCTCTTCAGCTCTTTCCATTATCCCTCATTCCAGAATCTGCCGCGAAAACAAAAGATGGTTACTCTTCTGTGTGTCATCGTTGGCGTTGCTGGAGACGCGTTCTCCGTAGACATCGATACCAACAAGCTGGTGGACGAATTGAAGGATAAGATCAAGGAGGAGAACAAGAACGAGCTGGATAAGGTTGACGCCAATAAGCTGCAGCTTTTCCTGGCGAAGACAGCGGACAACAAGTGGTTTTCTTCTCGCTCAGAAGACATGGAGAAGCTGATGGATGGCGAGACGACTGCTCTTGTCGAAGCGCTCACGAGTCAAGACAAAAAGCTACGGGGATATGATCTGGTGGAGGATGTGCTGATTGGAATGGACCGTCCCTCAGATTGCCAGATTCATGTGCTAGTCGTCGTTCCGGAGCAAGAAAACGACCTAGTGATGGAATTTGCTCAAAAATTGGTCCCACGTATTCTTACGGCGGCGCCAACGACGAAGACAATTGGGAATAACTACTTTAAGCACAACCTGTGCAAGTATTATAAATGCTATCAGCGGAAGAGAACCTGGGTTCAATGTATGCTTCTCGACGTCGCGTTTCCAAAGTCCCTCGTGATTGCGTCACATTTGTTTCGGCGCAGCAACGAAGATCTGGCGGATAGGTTTCTGAAGATATCGGATATTGATGACGTGAAGAATGGTATGTTACTTTTCAAGCCGTTAAAGTATGCGTACGACCATTTCCATATCAGCTTTGTTCGTGATAATACTGGCGCCTTCCGTTTGAAGCTTTTTGACCCAAATATCAGGAACACGCGTCTTATTGATATGGTTATCGAAAACAGTAAAAACGAGAAAGTGTTTGATGAGATACAGATAAAAGAGCTCCATGAGAGCATATCGTTGACGCAAGAACCATGCGAGTTTGATGTAAACACAACATTTGGTGACGTGGATGGAACCGCTTTGGCATTTATTGGCCTCGAGCGACCATTTAATCGATGTTTATACATTCAGGCAAGCATGGCACGCATCTTGGCAGTGAAAAATGGTTGGGTCGAAGAATCATATGATTTCCCAGACTTTTGGGATGATGTTGACCTGAACGATAAAATGGATTTTTTTCATCGCAGTCTTCTGGAGGCTGAAGCTATTTAAGCCACTTCATTGGCACTTGTTATTATTTAAAATAAAGCGCGGTCCTGCAACACGAACGGCTGTTGTTGGACTTTAAATGTAGTAGATTGAGACTTCTTGGCCTTCGAAATAACACGACTTTCCTTCGAAATACATTTTTTTAGCTTTTCTTGCCACATTTTCGTTTTTTCGCGCTGTGTCGACTCGGACGTTAAAAAACAAAGAAGGTATTTCATGGTTCTTGTTAAAAATATAATTCCTGCTTTTGCGAAATGAAAGTAATCGAGAGAGCATTAATTAGATTGTATACTGACGCCTAATGCTTCCAGATTTTATATTCTTGACGAATGTTTCGCGTGTCGGGAAACCTATGGTATCAAATAATAAACAGTTGCACCGATAACTGTCGAGCTACGTAAGTACATGCACGATCTCTTTCACAGCTGTTGCATAAGCAATGGCTGGGTACAAGTGCTTAGGTGGAGCCCTAAAGCGTCGGGAGCGACTCAAAGAAGCTACTAACATGCTTTAAGCATAGCCCACGGGCGGCAGTGGATAGCCCACGACGTCAGCCGAGGTTTTAGGAGACCTGCCTGAAAACATGTAATCCATGGTAGACTACGAGACAAGATAGCAATCTCACGCACACGACAGCAGTATCGTCGTATACAACAGTACCCCGTGACGCATCGAATGGACGTAGTGCATCGACATCCACCGATCGCGTCGCTATTGCTCAGAAAACACAAAGGCATAGCGACCGCCAGAATTACAATGCTATTCAATCTAAAACCTTCGCAAAGCCTAAGAAAAGCGTGAGGTGGGCGACCATCACAGTGCACGAGTTTGGCATTGGCTTAGGCGGCAGTGCCGTGTCCAACAAAGGGGCCCGTCTGCCCAAGTCGCGGAGATTACGTGGACAACGCAAGTGGGCGAGATGGCCGAGGGCGTCGAGGGCGTCCACCGCTTTACGCCTGACCAGCGCACTCGCTTGCTTCAGATGCTGGGATCCGGATGGCATCATCAAGCGCCACGCACGGGAAACAAACATCTTAGGCTCGCGTCGTCGGTCAATGGTACGCTGGGAGCCCAAGGAAGAGAGAGACGAGGAAGATCAAGAGCACTTGAGAAAGCGCAAAGCCGAGGACGTTCGGCTAGAGTATCCATGCGCTGCCTGTACCGAGCGACCTCGCATGATTCCGATTAATTACGTGTAATACTCCTAGTTACGCCAGATGTCTTGACGTTTACGACGTTTGAAGCGATTCCAGAGGATCACATTCGAAGGAGCGCCTTCAACCTTTGGTGTAATTTTGCTGCACAGTGCACAATAGATTTAACAAAATACTCGGTTGTCTATAAGAAATTAAAGCATCAAAGTTGGGAAGAGCATTTATTATTGTTGCAGATTGCCACTATTTATGCTAGGAGCCACTTTTTTGTTCTTAGAAGCTATGACAAGTAATCAGATGGGTTAAAATCTTCGTACAATACTTACAATAATTGTTGCGTGCTCATTTTAAGAATGAATAATATTACGAGATTGTATTATAACAACAATTTCGGGTACGCCGAAAAAGCATGCGACGTGTTTGATCATGGTGTTCGTATGTGGACGTATGGCAACAAAATCTAAACTCGTGCCTGCAAAAGTCTATAAACGTGACAACAAAACTCTATTCATCTCAAAAGGTATAGTCGTCATGGGCCTCGTCGTGGAGCTTGGACTGCTCGATTTGTCACTATGTGTCATCTACCTCATCTCCGTGATGATCGTGGGTCTCTACTTTACTCGAAAAGAGCAGCGCAATAAATTGTTGCAATCAAAGCGTCTGTATCATCAGGCCTGCGATGCCAAAGATCGCAAGTGGCATTTTGGCAACGACGTATTTTTGTCGTGGGTGGAGGTATGTGAAGGGTAAATGGCTACTTGGACAATTCGTCGACTTAGTGGAGTATTGCAAATATTACAGGTAAATTTTTCACGGAATTTGTGAAATTGCCCGAGTGGGGAAATTTGCCATCTGATTTTTAGGCGGCTGCTTTGTTGATGGTTGTTGCCATGCTATACACCATTGCATCCGGATATACCACGGTCGTATACACGGATGTATATCAAAGTCTTTTTATCTTCACCTCCTTTACAATGGTCGCAATATCCGGATTCCTGGTCCACCTTCCAGAGACGTTTTCCGTCTTTTTGCCCGTTGAATCGATGCAAAACGAGCGTCAATTTGTTGAAATGAACACGACACGTATTGCTTGGGTCTCCGCTGTACCGCCATGGTCTCTCAATGTCCCAGAAGAAGCTTCATACTCCATGTACAATTCATTTGGCTACATTATCGCGTCGTACTCGTTTTTTCAAATCATGCGATCAGCTGCGGGCCCTGGAGGATCGGGGTTACAATCGGTCCTGGCGACTAAATCCGAGCGAGAAGTACGGTCCCAGACATTTGTCGCCATGGTCTTGTTAAGTCTACGGTGGGCTTTTAGTGCTGGCATTGCTATACTCGGTATACAATACTCTATTGACCACGTTGGTGTAGCCATTGATCCAGAGCGAGTGGTACCCATTGTGATCAGCAAGGTGCTTTATAATGGCTACAAAGGTTTCGTCTTGGCTTCACTCCTGTGCGCCGCACTCACAACCTTTGACACGACCATCAATAGTGCGTCGTCGTACTGGACTGTAGACATCTATCAAGCGCTTCTTCATCCACAGGCTTCAAAGAGACAATTGCTGTGGCATGCTCGTATCTCGTCTCTTGTAGTCATGCTCGCAGGGCTCTCTTTGTCGTACAATCAATCGGATCTGGGGCTTTATGACCATTGCCCTGGCAGGTGGCTACATTTGGCCATTTTTCTTCTCCTGGTACTGGGGTCGTTTTAATGCCATTTAGCTGTCTCCTAGGGGTTACAGCGGGGTACGTTGCTGCTCTCGCCGTATTCTTGTAAGTACGAATGTTGACTTTGTTTTAAACACGTGATAATCATGGGTACTTTTTGGATACTTACTCGAGTACAGAGCCGCGCCACGACTAGAAGAACTGCATGCGTTTGCCATTACTGCATCTATCTCGGGAGTCACGTCTCTCATTGCGTGCCTCTTAACCCGACGTACACCGGAAAAAATACTACGCCGATTCTATCGATTTGCGCGACCTCCAGGGGCGTGGCATGACATCAAACACATTTGCTTGACACCAGACGTCCTTGCAAAAGTTGACGCGGAGAATTCGACGGATTTGGCATGTACGGGACTCATTCTCGTCGCGCAGCTGGCACTGTACGTATCTGCTGTCAGTTTTGTATCAAAGCGTGGCTACAGAGCTACTTCTTGTGGCTATCTTGTCTATCACACTACCTCTTATATACTACAAGTGGTATGTGAAGCTCAAAAATTACCCAGTGGGTATATCAAGACGGAAGATCTAGATACCTCGCTGTTAGACTCTTCTTAAAATGTCAACATATTAAAGCAACTTCAGAAATGTGGCAATCACGTAGATAACGGCACAATTGGTTTTAAATAGGTTCCAATCGCCGAGTTCTCATGTGTGAGACCGAAAGCGCTCAGGAGGATACGATATGAGTTGTTATAACCTTCTCATCGTATAAAGGTAGCAACACTTTGCCACAGCACTAGTAATTAGAGTCATGCGATTCTTTAAGTTGCCGTATAGTGTCCGAACATCGATGGACACGGGAACGAATTGGTACAGGTTAACAAAGAGTGTGTGACGCTGCTGCACACGCGCGGTGCTGAGCAATAGGTAAACCCCTCATTGTTGTCTATTTGCAGTGATTACGATACTGTTCGTCCTTGTCTCCTTTTAACCGCAACAAGCACGACTTCACATTGATCGTTTCAGCGCTCGTCGTTGAGCTGGATGGGCAGAACTCTGGAACTAAAGGAAGAAAATGACAGGAAATTATTGAGAAACAAAATGGCACGTACGCTAAGCTGAGGTCGCATGATATACTTTGCTGTAAAACCATGTGATTAGCACATAGTGTGGACGACGCTTGAAGATGACTTAAAATTGGGCAGCTGTGACACACACTCTCGTCCACTTACAAACGCTAGTATTCCGCAAGTCGCGTGGAAGGTGCCGTATTTTCCGTTTAGGCTTGGTCTAATAATATGCGCTCTGTAATTGGAACATTTATGGGCTTCTTGGCAAGTCTGTTGCCAAGACGTTGCATGTTGGAGTCCAATACCTTAAACTACGTAGCAAGCCAAGCAAGCTTGCTCAACCCAGTGTCCTTAACCTTTTATTCTTCACAATCGTTTCGGTGTACTGCAGAGGGCGGACGAGACCTCAAATGCGTGTGCATAGATGGGTCCCGTCCGCCGCCTTAACAAATCATTCCAACAGCCACCGAGCTCGAAAGCGAATTGAACAGAACAGACCTCACCTCGCAACGCGCATTTGCCTCTTTACTGGCATGATACAAAGCAATGCATTTACAGTAATAGACAAGAAGAAAAGCACTCTCAACGAGCAGTTTGGAAGGAACTCGAATGCTCCTAAGCGCATCTCATTGGCTTCATCTGAACGGTGTAGGAAGCGCCGAAGAAGTCCGTTAGTCCTTGACGAGCACGTTTCAAAGATGAAAACGAAAAAGATCCTTCGTTCTTCGCGCAAGCAGACACTTTTGGAGGTCATTGATGCAAACAAAGAGGCCAAGAGACAGCAACGAGAGCAGCGGTGCAAGGCCGAATCGCCTCGCCACGCTTGTGCACCTTCGCTCGTTTCGCGACATCAAATGATTTCAGTCAATTACATGTAAAGAGCAAGCTACCTCGGAAAGAACGGGGTAGTAGCGCTTAAGAAGAGAAGAGGACTTGTTGTGCAGGAAGAGGCTAAGAATATTGTGTGTCGGAAAAGTATTGCAATTATGAGCGAAAAGCTAGTTCTTGAGCCCCTCGATTTAAAATCAAAAGCTAGTTCTTGAGCCCCTCGCCTTAAGATCCGTTGTAGGTAGAAGTTTCATAAGTTTGAACTTCGGTATAGTTCGATAGTACAGTAAGAAATCGGAAATGATACAAATGGACTGCCTGTACCACAAAAATGTAGGACCCTGCCTTTTTGCAGATGTACGGAGACAGCTGCGATATGCATAAACAACGTGACGATACAATTTTTTTTTCCGATTTATAATTATCGAGATCGACAGAGGAGCGTAGAATATAAATAAAAAAAGTGACGATGACCATACATCATGTTTGTAATTTTAAACTTGGTCTTCTGTTCAAAGAATTCTAAAAGCACTTTCGCATGAAGTCGATGGCACGGACAGGATGTCATACTCCGTGCAAACAAACACTACCAATCAAATGATGGTACAAGACTACTTAAAAATTGCGTCCTGCCGTGCTCCGTGATGATGAGTATTACAAGTAAATTTAGTTATTGAGTCGATGATACCGTCGCACCCAATTAAGCTTTTTTCCTTCGGGTAATCCCATTTTTCACTAAACGACGTAAAATTTGACATCGTTCCCGATTTATCAGCACGCAAAAATGCACGCTTCGATTGTGATTTAAGATCTGACAGCCCAGTAATTGGCTTTTAACAAGCTTGGTCCTACGAGCGTTCTATTGGCTTCATTCATGCATGGTAGCAGATACAGTATTGTAAATGCAGCCCATGTTTATAAATTTGTAGCTATTGTACAACCGCTTCTACATGCTCGTTCAATTACTAAATCTCGAAACCGTATCGAAGACTGCATTTTACAGTCAATCGTCAAATTATGTACCAAATAATTGATCGCCACTTAATGCAAACGCCACGTTTGTCACGTATAAATGCGTGCAGAGCCAGCAAACCAACCAAAGTACAATAATTGTTGCGGGCTCGTTTAAAGAACGAATAATCTTACGAGATTGTTTTATTAGAACTGTTTTTTTGGGGTACGCCGAAAAAGCATGCGGCGTGTTTAATCATGGTGTTTGTAAGTGGACGTATACCATGTGTAACGGGGTGTATCGTTACATGAAGTTAACACTTAAAGATTGTTAATTAATATATAATCTTATGAGATTGTTATATTAGAACCGTTTTTTTGGGGTACGCCGAAAAAGCATGCGGCGCGTTTAATCATGGTGTTTGTAAGTGGACGTATACCATGTGTAACGGGGTGTATCGTTACATGAAACTAACACTTAAAGGTTGTTAATTAATATAATTATCTAAATGGTAGATAATATTTGGAGGATATTATTTCATATAGTAATGTTCAGAATTCTTATCTATAAATAGGTATAGACCATTATATCTATTATTTCCGCAGACTAATCAGCTCTAGATGTGAACAAAAGAGAGAGACAGATAAAGTAAGATAAGAATTCAATTGCATGTTTAGTATTAGTTATAATTATGTTAGCATTTTCAAGATAGATAGAAGAGATACTTAGTTATATTAATACAGTTTTCATCTTACCCTCTTTAAGCTAGTAACCTTAAAGAAGTCTTCCTCTGCATGTACTAGTGACGTGAAATAACGTCTGACACCACTCGCAACTGAAGCAGTGCGAAGTGGACTTGTACTGAAGCAATACAAGTTGTAGTGCCCCGTTACACAATGTCAGCAAATGTGTATGTGTATTGACCACGACTGTATTGTGACTCTTTGGGTGGGGCAAACGTTTCTGCGTGCATGAAGCACGAAGAAATCACTTATCGCTCTTTCTAACCCGACAATGACGGACGCGCTCCACGAGGAAGACGACAGAAGCGAAAGACACGAATGAAAGCTTCTCGGAAGATTTCCGAGTGGCCCACATCGCGTGCGTAACCACGGCAGCTACGAGCAGGCAAAAGTATCCGCTTTCGCCTGTCTCGATAGAAATGTGCCGATGCCATCGCATGGTGGACACACGAGCTCTTAAAGGGGGTGCCATAGCGTCCTCGACTCTCTCTTGCTATTACGAAGCTGTTAACGGCACAAGTAAAGACAATATGCAACAATAACAACTCTTCCCAACTTAGGTGCTTTAATGTCTCATAGACAACCGAATATTTTGTTAAATCTATTGTGCAATGTGCTGCAGGCGGGCACGTCGTGATGCGGCCAAGCTCTACTTAGACACACACCCTAGCACAGCGAGGAAGCGGTTTAACCTGCTTCTCTTGCGTGCAGTGAGGTAGTTGTGGTGGGCGCGTTAGCGACCTCATTCCAACACACTAAGTACTCTGGCTGTCGTCACGGGAGCGGCAATCCGGCTCCTCGTGCGCACTTACCAAGTAGGAAGTAGCTTAAGACTGATTTATATTTTAAGAAATTAAATACAAATACCTATTTTTACCAGTTAAAATGTAATCTCTATAGATAACACTGAATATGTATTGCGAGCGTATCTTTCTAGATACCTCGCGTAACGGATGACGCTGGGCGTCATCCCTCCTAATGTGAATGCACCCATGTGCATCACATACACAAGGGTTGGTCACAAATGTGCACCACACCCGAGTGCTGGGTCTAATTACTATTATTTAGTAATTGACCATCCCCTTAAGTACACCAAGTGTACTTAACGGGGACTGTGTAACATTAGGGCAACTTTAGCCCGTTACACCATCCCCC
>NC_090618.1:1139112-1144566 GCF_004359215.1 Bremia lactucae
GCGGCGCAGGAATTCCGCCTCGTATTGGTCTGGCGTTTCATTTGAACGCAACACGACCGGGATCGGGAAAATACGCCCAAGCGATTTTCCCTGAGCCCTCCATGATTGAAAGACGCCATAATAATTATGTGCGTCTTCAAGAGCGCGCTCCAGGAGCGACGCTCTTGGCCCGTTTAAACGTGGCCATTTAGATGCAGTCACATAGCCACGTTCTAAACGACTGGCTTGTGACACCGACTGAGCACGTTCACGTGTTGTCGGCCTAGCTTTAGGCTCCAAATCCTCTATGTCAGAATAATTATGAATTATGGTCTGAGCACAAGGCGTTGTGGTTATACCCAACGGAAAAGCGGCTGCGCCTTTAGGGCAGCGCTCTTATTACCTGTCACCGCGCTTTCCAGCGCAGACGACGAGACGGCATTCGTAAATGCTGCTGTCTCCATGTTGTGAGCCATGAGAGAAGTTTGGATGGGCAATAATGCGCCATCATCATTCCTCATGAGCTCGTTGTCCGCATCACTACTAAGAGGTGACGGCAACGGTGTCGACTCATTGTAGTCGAGAATGAGCGACGGATAAACATCGTCACTGTTAAAGTGGGATCGATCCTTTAGCCCTGTTAATGCGACAGCCACAGTGGCTGTCGGCGTTCCGACTAAGGCATTAGACGCGGCCGGCGAATTAACGCGGCGCGTGCGCTTAGTGCGAGGTTGAGTGGGCGTCTTCGCAGACGACCCACCAACGTGGCCCCTTTTAGGTGACATATTGGGCGCCGTGTATGGAAACACTTGCGCTAGAGTGATTGAGTGAACTAGCGGCGCGTAAAGCTGCTCGCATTTTCTCTCTCCTCTTTGACGAATTTATAAAAGGAAGTTCGTTCTTAAAGGGCGGATGGTGTAACGGGCTAAAGTTATTCTAATGTTACACAGTACCCGTTAAGTACACTTGGTGTACTTAAGGAGATGATCAATTACTAAATATTAGTAATTAGACCCAGCATTCGGGTGTGGTTCACATTTGTGACATACCCTTGTGTATGTGATGCACATGGGTGCATTCACATTAGGAGGGATGACGCCCAGCGTCATCCGTTACGCGAGGTATCTAGAAAGATACGCTCGCAATACATATTCAGTGTTATCTATAGAGATTACATTTTAACTGGTAAAAATAGGTATTTGTATTTAATTTCTTAAAATATAAATCAGTCTTAAGCTACTTCCTACTTGGTAAGTGCGCACGAGGAGCCGGATTGCCGCTCCCGTGACGACAGCCAGAGTACTTAGTGTGTTGGAATGAGGTCGCTAACGCGCCCACCACAACTACCTCACTGCACGCAAGAGAAGCAGGTTAAACCGCTTCCTCGCTGTGCTAGGGTGTGTGTCTAAGTAGAGCTTGGCCGCATCACGACGTGCCCGCCTGCAGCACATTGCACAATAGATTTAACAAAATATTCGGTTGTCTATGAGACATTAAAGCACCTAAGTTGGGAAGAGTTGTTATTGTTGCATATTGTCTTTACTTGTGCCGTTAACAGCTTCGTAATAGCAAGAGAGAGTCGAGGACGCTATGGCACCCCCTTTAAGAGCTCGTGTGTCCACCATGCGATGGCATCGGCACATTTCTATCGAGACAGGCGAAAGCGGATACTTTTGCCTGCTCGTAGCTGCCGTGGTTACGCACGCGATGTGGGCCACTCGGAAATCTTCCGAGAAGCTTTCATTCGTGTCTTTCGCTTCTGTCGTCTTCCTCGTGGAGCGCGTCCGTCATTGTCGGGTTAGAAAGAGCGATAAGTGATTTCTTCGTGCTTCATGCACGCAGAAACGTTTGCCCCACCCAAAGAGTCACAATACAGTCGTGGTCAATACACATACACATTTGCTGACATGGTGTAACGGGGCACTACAACTTGTATTGCTTCAGTACAAGTCCACTTCGCACTGCTTCAGTTGCGAGTGGTGTCAGACGTTATTTCACGTCACTAGTACATGCAGAGGAAGACTTCTTTAAGGTTACTAGCTTAAAGAGGGTAAGATGAAAACTGTATTAATATAACTAAGTATCTCTTCTATCTATCTTGAAAATGCTAACATAATTATAACTAATACTAAACATGCAATTGAATTCTTATCTTACTTTATCTGTCTCTCTCTTTTGTTCACATCTAGAGCTGATTAGTCTGCGGAAATAATAGATATAATGGTCTATACCTATTTATAGATAAGAATTCTGAACATTACTATATGAAATAATATCCTCCAAATATTATCTACCATTTAGATAATTATATTAATTAACAACCTTTAAGTGTTAGTTTCATGTAACGATACACCCCGTTACACATGGTATACGTCCACTTACAAACACCATGATTAAACGCGCCGCATGCTTTTTCGGCGTACCCCAAAAAAACGGTTCTAATATAACAATCTCATAAGATTATATATTAATTAACAATCTTTAAGTGTTAACTTCATGTAACGATACACCCCGTTACACATGGTATACGTCCACTTACAAACACCATGATTAAACACGCCGCATGCTTTTTCGGCGTACCCCAAAAAAACAGTTCTAATAAAACAATCTCGTAAGATTATTCGTTCTTTAAACGAGCCCGCAACAATTATTGTACTTTGGTTGGTTTGCTGGCTCTGCACGCATTTATACGTGACAAACGTGGCGTTTGCATTAAGTGGCGATCAATTATTTGGTACATAATTTGACGATTGACTGTAAAATGCAGTCTTCGATACGGTTTCGAGATTTAGTAATTGAACGAGCATGTAGAAGCGGTTGTACAATAGCTACAAATTTATAAACATGGGCTGCATTTACAATACTGTATCTGCTACCATGCATGAATGAAGCCAATAGAACGCTCGTAGGACCAAGCTTGTTAAAAGCCAATTACTGGGCTGTCAGATCTTAAATCACAATCGAAGCGTGCATTTTTGCGTGCTGATAAATCGGGAACGATGTCAAATTTTACGTCGTTTAGTGAAAAATGGGATTACCCGAAGGAAAAAAGCTTAATTGGGTGCGACGGTATCATCGACTCAATAACTAAATTTACTTGTAATACTCATCATCACGGAGCACGGCAGGACGCAATTTTTAAGTAGTCTTGTACCATCATTTGATTGGTAGTGTTTGTTTGCACGGAGTATGACATCCTGTCCGTGCCATCGACTTCATGCGAAAGTGCTTTTAGAATTCTTTGAACAGAAGACCAAGTTTAAAATTACAAACATGATGTATGGTCATCGTCACTTTTTTTATTTATATTCTACGCTCCTCTGTCGATCTCGATAATTATAAATCGGAAAAAAAAATTGTATCGTCACGTTGTTTATGCATATCGCAGCTGTCTCCGTACATCTGCAAAAAGGCAGGGTCCTACATTTTTGTGGTACAGGCAGTCCATTTGTATCATTTCCGATTTCTTACTGTACTATCGAACTATACCGAAGTTCAAACTTATGAAACTTCTACCTACAACGGATCTTAAGGCGAGGGGCTCAAGAACTAGCTTTTGATTTTAAATCGAGGGGCTCAAGAACTAGCTTTTCGCTCATAATTGCAATACTTTTCCGACACACAATATTCTTAGCCTCTTCCTGCACAACAAGTCCTCTTCTCTTCTTAAGCGCTACTACCCCGTTCTTTCCGAGGTAGCTTGCTCTTTACATGTAATTGACTGAAATCATTTGATGTCGCGAAACGAGCGAAGGTGCACAAGCGTGGCGAGGCGATTCGGCCTTGCACCGCTGCTCTCGTTGCTGTCTCTTGGCCTCTTTGTTTGCATCAATGACCTCCAAAAGTGTCTGCTTGCGCGAAGAACGAAGGATCTTTTTCGTTTTCATCTTTGAAACGTGCTCGTCAAGGACTAACGGACTTCTTCGGCGCTTCCTACACCGTTCAGATGAAGCCAATGAGATGCGCTTAGGAGCATTCGAGTTCCTTCCAAACTGCTCGTTGAGAGTGCTTTTCTTCTTGTCTATTACTGTAAATGCATTGCTTTGTATCATGCCAGTAAAGAGGCAAATGCGCGTTGCGAGGTGAGGTCTGTTCTGTTCAATTCGCTTTCGAGCTCGGTGGCTGTTGGAATGATTTGTTAAGGCGGCGGACGGGACCCATCTATGCACACGCATTTGAGGTCTCGTCCGCCCTCTGCAGTACACCGAAACGATTGTGAAGAATAAAAGGTTAAGGACACTGGGTTGAGCAAGCTTGCTTGGCTTGCTACGTAGTTTAAGGTATTGGACTCCAACATGCAACGTCTTGGCAACAGACTTGCCAAGAAGCCCATAAATGTTCCAATTACAGAGCGCATATTATTAGACCAAGCCTAAACGGAAAATACGGCACCTTCCACGCGACTTGCGGAATACTAGCGTTTGTAAGTGGACGAGAGTGTGTGTCACAGCTGCCCAATTTTAAGTCATCTTCAAGCGTCGTCCACACTATGTGCTAATCACATGGTTTTACAGCAAAGTATATCATGCGACCTCAGCTTAGCGTACGTGCCATTTTGTTTCTCAATAATTTCCTGTCATTTTCTTCCTTTAGTTCCAGAGTTCTGCCCATCCAGCTCAACGACGAGCGCTGAAACGATCAATGTGAAGTCGTGCTTGTTGCGGTTAAAAGGAGACAAGGACGAACAGTATCGTAATCACTGCAAATAGACAACAATGAGGGGTTTACCTATTGCTCAGCACCGCGCGTGTGCAGCAGCGTCACACACTCTTTGTTAACCTGTACCAATTCGTTCCCGTGTCCATCGATGTTCGGACACTATACGGCAACTTAAAGAATCGCATGACTCTAATTACTAGTGCTGTGGCAAAGTGTTGCTACCTTTATACGATGAGAAGGTTATAACAACTCATATCGTATCCTCCTGAGCGCTTTCGGTCTCACACATGAGAACTCGGCGATTGGAACCTATTTAAAACCAATTGTGCCGTTATCTACGTGATTGCCACATTTCTGAAGTTGCTTTAATATGTTGACATTTTAAGAAGAGTCTAACAGCGAGGTATCTAGATCTTCCGTCTTGATATACCCACTGGGTAATTTTTGAGCTTCACATACCACTTGTAGTATATAAGAGGTAGTGTGATAGACAAGATAGCCACAAGAAGTAGCTCTGTAGCCACGCTTTGATACAAAACTGACAGCAGATACGTACAGTGCCAGCTGCGCGACGAGAATGAGTCCCGTACATGCCAAATCCGTCGAATTCTCCGCGTCAACTTTTGCAAGGACGTCTGGTGTCAAGCAAATGTGTTTGATGTCATGCCACGCCCCTGGAGGTCGCGCAAATCGATAGAATCGGCGTAGTATTTTTTCCGGTGTACGTCGGGTTAAGAGGCACGCAATGAGAGACGTGACTCCCGAGATAGATGCAGTAATGGCAAACGCATGCAGTTCTTCTAGTCGTGGCGCGGC
>NC_090618.1:1145727-1155433 GCF_004359215.1 Bremia lactucae
TTGCGATCTTTGGCATCGCAGGCCTGATGATACAGACGCTTTGATTGCAACAATTTATTGCGCTGCTCTTTTCGAGTAAAGTAGAGACCCACGATCATCACGGAGATGAGGTAGATGACACATAGTGACAAATCGAGCAGTCCAAGCTCCACGACGAGGCCCATGACGACTATACCTTTTGAGATGAATAGAGTTTTGTTGTCACGTTTATAGACTTTTGCAGGCACGAGTTTAGATTTTGTTGCCATACGTCCACATACGAACACCATGATCAAACACGTCGCATGCTTTTTCGGCGTACCCGAAATTGTTGTTATAATACAATCTCGTAATATTATTCATTCTTAAAATGAGCACGCAACAATTATTGTAAGTATTGTACGAAGATTTTAACCCATCTGATTACTTGTCATAGCTTCTAAGAACAAAAAAGTGGCTCCTAGCATAAATAGTGGCAATCTGCAACAATAATAAATGCTCTTCCCAACTTTGATGCTTTAATTTCTTATAGACAACCGAGTATTTTGTTAAATCTATTGTGCACTGTGCAGCAAAATTACACCAAAGGTTGAAGGCGCTCCTTCGAATGTGATCCTCTGGAATCGCTTCAAACGTCGTAAACGTCAAGACATCTGGCGTAACTAGGAGTATTACACGTAATTAATCGGAATCATGCGAGGTCGCTCGGTACAGGCAGCGCATGGATACTCTAGCCGAACGTCCTCGGCTTTGCGCTTTCTCAAGTGCTCTTGATCTTCCTCGTCTCTCTCTTCCTTGGGCTCCCAGCGTACCATTGACCGACGACGCGAGCCTAAGATGTTTGTTTCCCGTGCGTGGCCTTTTGGATAATATTAATTAACAATCTTTTATTGTTAATTTCATGTAACGATACACCCCGTTACAGTGGACGCCCTCGACGCCCTCGGCCATCTCGCCCACTTGCGTTGTCCACGTAATCTCCGCGACTTGGGCAGACGGGCCCCTTTGTTGGACACGGCACTGCCGCCTAAGCCAATGCCAAACTCGTGCACTGTGATGGTCGCCCACCTCACGCTTTTCTTAGGCTTTGCGAAGGTTTTAGATTGAATAGCATTGTAATTCTGGCGGTCGCTATGCCTTTGTGTTTTCTGAGCAATAGCGACGCGATCGGTGGATGTCGATGCACTACGTCCATTCGATGCGTCACGGGGTACTGTTGTATACGACGATACTGCTGTCGTGTGCGTGAGATTGCTATCTTGTCTCGTAGTCTACCATGGATTACATGTTTTCAGGCAGGTCTCCTAAAACCTCGGCTGACGTCGTGGGCTATCCACTGCCGCCCGTGGGCTATGCTTAAAGCATGTTAGTAGCTTCTTTGAGTCGCTCCCGACGCTTTAGGGCTGCACCTAAGCACTTGTACCCAGCCATTGCTTATGCAACAGCTGTGAAAGAGATCGTGCATGTACTTACGTAGCTCGACAGTTATCGGTGCAACTGTTTATTATTTGATACCATAGGTTTCCCGACACGCGAAACATTCGTCAAGAATATAAAATCTGGAAGCATTAGGCGTCAGTATACAATCTAATTAATGCTCTCTCGATTACTTTCATTTTGTTACGCAAAAGCAGGAATTATATTTTTAACAAGAACCATGAAATACCTTCTTTGTTTTTTAACGTCCGAGTCGACACAGCGCGAAAAAACGAAAATGTGGCAAGAAAAGCTAAAAAAATGTATTTCGAAGGAAAGTCGTGTTATTTCGAAGGCCAAGAAGTCTCAATCTACTACATTTAAAGTCCAACAACAGCCGTTCGTGTTGCAGGACCGCGCTTTATTTTAAATAATAACAAGTGCCAATGAAGTGGCTTAAATAGCTTCAGCCTCCAGAAGACTGCGATGAAAAAAATCCATTTTATCGTTCAGGTCAACATCATCCCAAAAGTCTGGGAAATCATATGATTCTTCGACCCAACCATTTTTCACTGCCAAGATGCGTGCCATGCTTGCCTGAATGTATAAACATCGATTAAATGGTCGCTCGAGGCCAATAAATGCCAAAGCGGTTCCATCCACGTCACCAAATGTTGTGTTTACATCAAACTCGCATGGTTCTTGCGTCAACGATATGCTCTCATGGAGCTCTTTTATCTGTATCTCATCAAACACTTTCTCGTTTTTACTGTTTTCGATAACCATATCAATAAGACGCGTGTTCCTGATATTTGGGTCAAAAAGCTTTAAACGGAAGGCGCCAGTATTATCACGAACAAAGCTGATATGGAAATGGTCGTACGCATACTTTAACGGCTTGAAAAGTAACATACCATTCTTCACGTCATCAATATCCGATATCTTCAGAAACCTATCCGCCAGATCTTCGTTGCTGCGCCGAAACAAATGTGACGCAATCACGAGGGACTTTGGAAACGCGACGTCGAGAAGCATACATTGAACCCAGGTTCTCTTCCGCTGATAGCATTTATAATACTTGCACAGGTTGTGCTTAAAGTAGTTATTCCCAATTGTCTTCGTCGTTGGCGCCGCCGTAAGAATACGTGGGACCAATTTTTGAGCAAATTCCATCACTAGGTCGTTTTCTTGCTCCGGAACGACGACTAGCACATGAATCTGGCAATCTGAGGGACGGTCCATTCCAATCAGCACATCCTCCACCAGATCATATCCCCGTAGCTTTTTGTCTTGACTCGTGAGCGCTTCGACAAGAGCAGTCGTCTCGCCATCCATCAGCTTCTCCATGTCTTCTGAGCGAGAAGAAAACCACTTGTTGTCCGCTGTCTTCGCCAGGAAAAGCTGCAGCTTATTGGCGTCAACCTTATCCAGCTCGTTCTTGTTCTCCTCCTTGATCTTATCCTTCAATTCGTCCACCAGCTTGTTGGTATCGATGTCTACGGAGAACGCGTCTCCAGCAACGCCAACGATGACACACAGAAGAGTAACCATCTTTTGTTTTCGCGGCAGATTCTGGAATGAGGGATAATGGAAAGAGCTGAAGAGGTACGGATAGATTCTGACCAACGATATAATGGCTAGTAATCTAGAACGTGATTGACTTAATTTATGCAAGGTATAAGCCACAAGTTTTGACAGATTTGACCAAGATCTTTTATTGATCCTAATAATAGTCCAATCATATCCAGGCAGCCCAATCGAGATAACACGACTTTCCTTCAAAATACAAATTTCTAGCTTTTATTATTATAAATCGGAAATAGTATCTTCATGTTGTTTATGCATATCGCAGCTGTCTCCGTACATCTGCAAAAAGGCAGGGTGCTACATTTTTGTGGTACAGTCCATTTGTATCATTACCGGTTTCTTACTCTACTATCGAACTATACCGAAGTTCAAACTCATGAAACTTGGGCCTACAGCAAATCTTAAAGCGAGCGGCTCAAGAACTAGCTTTTAAATTATAAGCGAGGGGCTCAAGAACTAGCTTTTCGTTCATAATTGCAATACTTTTCCGACACACAATATTCTTAGCCTCTTCCTGCACAATAAGTCCTCTTCTCTCCTTAAGCGCTATTACCCCGTTCTTTCCGAGGTAGCTTGCTCTTTACATGTAATTGACTGAAATCATTTGATGTCGCGAAACGAGCGAAGGAGCACAAGCGTGGCGAGGCGATTCGGCCTTGCACCGCTGCTCTCGTTGCTGTCTCTTGGCCTCTTTGTTTGCATCAATGACCTCCAAAAGTGTCTGCTTGCGCGAAGAATTGATAATATTAGTTTCTCTCACAAACCGGAGAATCATGCCTTCGCTCACGCCTGAGCTTTCCAGCAACTGCACGCGCTCTTTTGACGTAAAGCGGTGCACGCCTTCGACGCATTCAGCCATCTCCCCGACTTTCGTGGTCTACGTGAACTCGAGTTTTTCGCTTAGACCAATGGAGGGACCGCCCTTGTCAGGCACGGAGCTTCTTCCTAATCCAATTCCGAATTCATGAATCGTGATCGTAGACCAGCGAAGGATCTTTTTCGTTTTCCTCATTGAAACGTGCTCGTCAAGGACTAACGGACTTCTTCGGCGCTTCCTACACCGTTCAGATAAAGCCAAGGAGATGCGCTTAGGAGCTTTCGAGTTCCTTTCAAACTACTCGTTGAGAGTGCTTTCCTTCTTGTCTATTACTGTAAATGCATTGCTTTGTATCATGCCTGTAAAGAGGCAAATGCGCGTTGCGAGGTGAGGTCTGTTCTGTTCAGTTCGCTTTCGAGCTCGGTGACTGTTGGAATGATTTTTTAAGGCAGCGGACGAGACCCGTCTATGCACACGCCTTTGAGGTTTCGTCCGCCCTTTGCAGTACACCGAAACGATTGTGAAGAATAAAGGGCTTTTAAGGACACTGGGTTGAGCAAGCTTGCTTGGCTTGCTACGTAGTTTAAGTAATTGGACTAGAACATGCAACGTCTTGGCAACAGACTTGCCAAGAAGCCCATAAATGTCCCAATTACAGAGCGCATATTATTAGACCACGCCTAAACGGAAAATACGGCACCTTCCACGCGACTTGCGGAATACTAGCGTTTGTAAGTGGACGAGAGTGTGTGTCACAGCTGCCCAATTTTAAGTCATCTTCAAGCGTCGTCCTTACTATGTGCTAATCACATGGTTTTACAGCAAAGTATATCATGCGCGACCTCAGCTTAGCGTACGTGCCATTTTGTTTCTCAATAATTTCCTGTCATTTTCTTCCCTTCGTTCGCTTGATAGATGTCTACAGTCCAGTACGACGACGCACTATTGATAGTCGTGTCAAAGGTTGTGAGTGCGGCGGCCACGAGTGAAGCCAAGACGAAACCTTTGTAGCCATTTGGAAGCACCTTGCTGATCACAATGGGTACCACTCGCTCTGGATCAATGGCTACACCAACGTGGTCAATAGAGTATTGTATACCGAGTATAGCAATGCCAGCACTAAAAGCCCACCGTAGACTTAACAAGACCATGGCGACAGTTGTCTGGGACCGTACTTCTCGCTCGGATTTAGTCGCCAGGACCGATTGTGACCCCGATCCTCCAGGGCCCGCAGCTGATCGCATAATTTGAAGAAACGAGTACGACGCGATAATGTAGCCAAATAAATTGTACATGGAGTACGAAGCTTCTTCTGAGACATTGAGAGACCATGGCGGTACATCGGAGACCCAAGCAATACGTGTCGTGTTCATTTCAACAACTTGACGCTCGTTTTGCATCGATGCAACGGGCAAAAAGACGGTAAACGTCTCCGGAAGGTGGACCAGGAATCCTGATATTACGACCATTGTAAAGGAGGTGAAGATAAAAAGACTTTGATATACATCCGTGTATACGACCGTGGTATATCCGGATGCAATGGTGTATAGCATGGCAACAACCATCAACAAAGCGGCCGCCCAAAACCAGATGACAAATTTCCCCACTCGGGCGATTATACAAATTCCATGAAAAATTTACCTGTAATTTTTGCAATACTCCATTTAGTTGACGTTTCGTCTAAGTAGCCATTAACCCTTCACGTACTTCCAGCCACGGCAAAATACGTCGTTGCCAAAATGCCACTTGTAAGTGAAGTAATGGCAATATTTGTGGGCAGTATCACCGCATCAACGCGAGAACCAAAGCGAAACTTGATCCTGCACCATATTGAAGAATTACAATAATTGTTGCGTGCTCGTTTAAAGAATGAATAATCTTACGAGATTGTTTTATTAGAACCGTATTTTGGGGGTACGCCGAAAAAGCATGCGACGTGTTTAGTCATGGTGTTTGTAAGTGGACGTATACCATGTCAGCACATGTATATGTGTATAGACCACGACCGTATTGTGACTCTTTGGGTGAAGACAAACGTTTCAGCATGCAGCAAGCACGAAGAAATCACTCATCGCACTATCTAAACCTACAATGACTGTCTTTTAAAGGTTTATGGACGCGCTTCACGAGGAAGACGACAGATGTGATAGACACGAACGAAAGCTTCTGCAAGATTTTCGAGTGGCCCACATCGGGTAAAACCATGGTAGCGCTACAAGCTGGCGAAATTATCCGCTTTCGCTTGTCTCGATAGCAACGTGCCGATGCCATCGCATGGTGGACACACGAGCTCCTAAAGGGGGTACCACAGCGTCCTCGACTCTCTCTTGCAATTACGAAGCTCCTATCGGCATAAATAGCGGCAATCTGCAACAATAATAAATGCTCTTTCCAACTTCGATGCTTTAATTTCTTATAGACAACCGAGTATTACGTTAAATTTATTGTGCACTGTGCAGCTAAATTACACCAAAGGCTGAAGGCGCTCCTTCGAATGTTAATGACAAGCGTGTGAGAGCAGAGGCACGTCACGCTGTGCTCTATGCGCTTTTATTAATTACAGAGAAGCCAGCATTTCACGTTGATTCGTCCACGTCGGATGCAGCAATTCAACCGGTTGCCATAAAAATTAACTGACAACGTTAATTCACGACGCGTGAGCGTGTGTTGGTAAGGAAAATTAGTAATTAGAAGGGATTATTTACTATCTGGATGTGTTTGCACCTCTGGTACGCGTGAGCGTGTGTTGGTAAGGTAAATCAGTAATTAGGAGGGATTATTTACTATCTGGATGTGTTTGCACCTCTGGTTGGACTTGTTGCCGCCACTGTCGCGATCCTGACGTCTTCTTTGCATCCGCTATCGACCGAGCTCTTTTCGTTAGCGAACAAAGTTTGCGAGCTTGCCCGAGAAGCGGGTGAGTTTACAGCAAAGACGATGGAATGCAAACTTTTGTAATTCGAGCGCTGAATTTGCTGGCTGGAAATCAAGTGAATGACTTGACCACAGAAGGTGCTGAACCAGTGAGAGGACTTGCTGTAGTCTAACAACGGATTGGGCTTCCTGGATCAGTATGTTGTTGACGCTGACTTCGTTATGATTGGACTATTATTAGGATCAATATAAGATCTTGGTCATCTGCCAAAATTGTGGCTTATACCTTGCAAAAATTAAGTCAATCACGTTGTAGATTACTTAGCCATTATATCGTTGGTCAGAATCTATCCGTACCTCTTCAGCTCTTCCCATTATCCCTCATTCCAGAATCTGCCGCGAAAAGGAGAGATGGTAACTCTTCTGTGTGTCATCGTTGGCGTGACTGGAGACGCGTTCTCCGTAAACATCGATGACAGTAAGTTTGTAGGCCACTTGAAGGACAAGATCAAGGAGAAGAAAAAGAACAAGCTGGATAAGGTTGACGCCAAAGATCTGCAGCTTTTCCTGGCGAAGACAGCGGACAACAAGTGGTTTTCTTCTCGCTCAGAAGACATGGAGAAGCTGATGGATGGCGAGAAGATATCGGATATTGATGACGTGAAGAATGGTATGTTGCTGTTCAAGCCGTGAGGCAAGAAATCCCTGGCTCTCTAGACAAACGGTGCAACTTATAGCATGCACAGACTACGGTCCGTTATATATGGTTATCGACAACAGTAGAAACAAAAAAGTGCTTGATGCGACACAGATAACAGAACTATATGAGAACATATCGTTGACGCAAGAACCATGCGAGTTTGATGTAAACACACCATTTGGTGACGTGGATGGAACCGCTTTGGCATTTATTGGCCTCGAGCGACCATTTAATCGATGTTTATACATTCAGGCAAGCATGGCACGCATCTTGGCAGTGAAAAATGGTTGGGTCGAAGAATCATATGATTTCCCAGACTTTTGGGATGATGTTGACCTGAACGATAAAATGGANCGGTCAACGCCGTCGTCATCCTTCTGCATGAGCGCGCTGCCGATTGCAAAATTACTTGCATCGCAGACGACGCTAAAGGGCTTATCCGCGTCTGGCAATGCCAAGACCGGTGCCTCTACAAGAGATTGCTTCACTGATGTGAACGCATCTTCTTGTTCTTTTAACCAAACCCATTCTGTGTCCTTTTTAAGGAGATCAGATAATGGTTTAGTTTGCTCCGCATAATTCTTGCTATACTTATGCAAGTAATTAGCGAGCCCTAGGAATTGGCGCAAATCCTTCACATGCCGTGGGATTGGCCATTCCTTTACTGATTTTACCTTGTCTGGGTCTGCTCGTACACCATGTGTACCAACGATGCAGCCCAGTACAGGTATCTCAGGGACCCCTATGACGCACTTTTGCAAGTTGACGTACAATTGGGCGTCCTTTAAAGTCTGCAACACAACGTCTAAATGACGCTTGTGCGACTCTATTGCGCTCAGCCCGTTCTCGGCCCTTCTATGCACGAATACATCGTCAAAGTAATGAGGCGCGTAGGCACGGTGCTGAAGCATCACGTGAGCCACTACTCGGTTTTACCACACCTAAAAAACTTTCACGTGAACTGTATCAAAACTTAGTTGGGGTCAAATTAGGCGGCGACTGCAGACTTTATTGTTAGCGGTTGCTGCTAATGCGTCCCATCATGGCGATCGTTTCGACCTCGGTTGGAATTAGTAGCTACATTTTCAAACCTTTAATTATTACTGATTATACTGTGGGGACGAAAGCCCCTGCTTTTACCAGATAACAACTTTCAGCAGTGGATGTCTAGGCTCGCACATCGATGAAGTCGCTGTAAACAAAATTTTAATATTTGACAATAATTGGTTAAATTTTATCAAAAATTATCATTTAAATATTTTAGAAGAAATTTTATCGAAAAAAGAAATTTCTAAAGAATTATATTCTAAGTTACATACTTTAGCAACAGATTTTACTAGAAATTTTATTTCTATATAATTTTATAGTAAGAAATATTAAAAAATATTTTTTTTATAAAAAAATAAAAAACATAAACAAAATTAGTGCAATGTTCCAGGTTGTTGAGTTTGCGTTGAACAACGCTGTGTATTTTTCTTCAACATATCTGTTTTATGTGAGCGGTTTCACTCACCGTGCGTTCCGTTAATGCTACCCACCCACCGTGCGTTTCGTCAAGGCTACCACAACGTGGTCCAGGGCTTGGTGGGGGGAATAGTCGATAGGATTGCTAATCCATTTTCGTTACTATAAGAAAACAAATGAGCGAGTTTTTCACAACGCGATTAAGTGTCTTAAGATACGCGATGCAATAGCTGGGAGCAGCGACAAAAAAAGAAGAAGCGGATGCTAAATGAGAAGCTGTATTGATTCTTATACGGTCGGTGACCGGGTCTTACTAAACGCTTAAATCCTACATACAAACGTAGCGTCCGCGGTCTTAAGTATCCGCATTATATCGATCCTTTTACGGTCATGGTGATAAAGGGCCTACCTTATAGCTAAACCTTGCGCACAAGCCACGTACACACCCATTGTTCTTAGTTGGCTTGCTTACGCGATAACGGGATCCTTCCCAAGTGGATTGGAAAGCGGTTGTGCCGAGACAGAGCAGTGCTGCAGATCGCTGCATCCTCATTAGATGTATTTAAACGAGGTTATTGACGAATGCGGTCATGAACCGCGTCAAAGGCAATCCGCATTCGAGTAAATTTCCCATGGAGAAGACGTCGTGACTTACAGCCAAGAGAGACTCCTTCGATATTTCGGCTCCCTTTTGCCTTGCTCGACGAGCAAGGAACCCTTCAGTTTCATGTGGAGAAACTTCGAAGGTGACGTCGTCTAATAATAAGGGTTGCGCTCGTTAAAGGATTTAACCAAACATTTCACAACACGAGCTGACGACAGCCATGCAACACCTATTTTTTATATAAAAATTTATATAAAAATTAGCA
>NC_090618.1:1155582-1173181 GCF_004359215.1 Bremia lactucae
CACAAATAAATAAATGTCAATTCTATTATTATTCCCCTTTTAATTAAAATGGAAATATCAAATACTGCCCCAAAAACGGAGGCCTTACCACTTGGCTATACTTCAAAATTATATGCTTAGAAAGATTCGAACTTTCATTTCATAGATCCGCAATCTAATACTCTATCAAATTAAGCTATAAGCATAATCAAAATTTAACTAGCACCGTTTTCAATCAATTAAAGGGCAAGGTCCCATTTTACTAATTCGTTTTTTTTAAATAGCGACGTTGAGACAAGTAGTGACTTTTTTGAAATAAGAAACGGCCGTTCTCAATGAGAAGGTAGTGACTTGTTTGAAATAAGAATCGGCTCATCTCAGTTGTTTTTTATTAGCGGCATTTAGAAAAATAGTTGCTTGTTTGTAATACCTAGGCTTGGTAGTCTATTAAACTACCAACTACCGTAACCTATCTTCCGCAAACTCATCTTTTAACGTTAAAAAACTTTAATATATTTATCCAGTATTTTTATAAAATAATTATCCTGAATTAAAAGCCTTTTTGCAGATGTACGGAGACAGCTGCGATATGCATAAACAACATAAAGATACTATTTCCGATTTATAATAATAAAAGCTAAAAATTTGTATTTCGAAGGAAAAAGTCGTGTTATCTCGAAGGCCAAGAAGTCTCAATCTACTACATTTAAAGTCCAACAACAGCCGTTCATGTTGCAGGACCGCGCTTTATTTTAAATAATAACAAGTGCCAATGAAGTGGCTTAAAAAGCTTCAGCATCCAGAAGACTGCGATGAAAAAATTCCATTTTATCGTTCAGGTCAACATCATCCCAAAAGTCTGGGAAATCATATGATTCTTCGACCCAACCATTTTTCACTGCCAAAATGCGTGCCATGCTTGCCTGAATGTATAAACATCGATTAAATGGTCGCTCGAGGCCAATAAATGCCAAAGCGGTTCCATCCACGTCACCAAATGTTGTGTTTACATCAAACTCGCATGGTTCTTGCGTCAACGATATGCTCTCATGGAGCTCTGTTATCTGTATCTCATCAAACACTTTTTTGTTTCTACTGTTTTCGATAACCATATCAATAAGACGCGTGTTCCGGACATTTGGGTCAAAAAGCTTCAAACGGAAGGCGCCAGTATTATCACGAACAAAGCTGATATGGAAATGGTCGTACGCATACTTTAATGGCTTGAAAAGCAACATACCATTCTTCACGTCATCAATATCCGAAATCTTCAGAAACCTATCCGCCAGATCTTCGTTGCTGCGCCGAAACAAATGTGACGCAATCACGAGGGACTTTGGAAACGCGACGTCGAGAAGCATACATCGAACCCAGGTTCTCTTCCGCTGATAGCATTTATAATACTTGCACAGGTTGTGCTTAAAGTAGTTATTCCCAATTGTCTTCGTCGTTGGCGCCGCCGTAAGAATACGTGGGGCCAATTTTTGAGCAACTTCCATCACTAGGTCGTTTTCTTGCTCCGGAACGACGACTAGCACATGAATTTGGCGAGCTGAGGGACGTTCCATTCCAATCAGCACATCCTCAACCAGATCAGATCCCCGTAGCTTTTTGTCTTGACTCGTGAGCGCTTCGACAAGAGCAGTCGTCTCGCCTTCCATCAGCTTCTCCATGTCTTCTGAGCGAGAAGAAAACCACTTGTTGTCCGCTGTCTTCGCCAGGAAAAGCTGCAGCTTGTCGGCTTCGCCTTTGATCGTGTTAAACTTCTCCTCCTTGATCTTGTCCTTCAAGTGGCCTACAAACTTACTGTCATCGATGTTTACGGAGAACGCGTCTCCAGTCACGCCAACGATGACACACAGAAGAGTTACCATCTCTCCTTTTCGCGGCAGATTCTGGAATGAGGGATAATGGGAAGAGCTGAAGAGGTACGGATAGATTCTGACCAACGATATAATGGCTAGTAATCTACAACGTGATTGACTCAATTTATGCAAGGCGTAAGCAACAAGTTCTGACAGATGACCAAGATCTTTTATTGATCCTAATAATAGTCCAATCATAACGAAGTCAGCGTCAACAACATATCTCGCAAGGATTGGCGTTCTTCGAGCTCGAACATGCGATCACGACAGAGCATTGCGTCCTTATTGACTCGCAACACCTTTTTAATTAAAAGACTTTGAAAGAATGCGCACGCCTGCCGTTGTGCTATATGAACTTGAATTGACCTGCCATCAACAATGTTTGTTTGAACTTCAGTACATACTAATAAATGCCCTATGCTGATAATATGGAAGCGGCTCATTGCAAGATTCCACGCGACTTACCTTAACTTTTTATTTAATATAGCCGTGGCAACAAATAGATTGTGCATTTCTACATAGATCGACAGAGGCAAAGTTTAAATGCAACAACCACATATTTGCGATAGGCATCAAACCTTTAATGCGTTAGGCAGGCCACCCAAACCATTTTCGAGCCTGACCTAGGACTGATCGGTAGCGCTGTATTTTGCAAGGGTATACTGNGGAAATAGTATCTTCATGTTGTTTATGCATATCGCAGCTGTCTCCGTACATCTGCAAAAAGGCAGGGTGCTACATTTTTGTGGTACAGTCCATTTGTATCATTACCGGTTTCTTACTGTACTATCGAACTATACCGAAGTTCAAACTCATGAAACTTGGGCCTACAGCAAATCTTAAAGCGAGGGGCTCAAGAACTAGCTTTTAAATTATAAGCGAGGGGCTCAAGAACTAGCTTTTCGTTCATAATTGCAATACTTTTCCGACACACAATATTCTTAGCCTCTTCCTGCACAATAAGTCCTCTTCTCTCCTTAAGCGCTATTACCCCGTTCTTTCCGAGGTAGCTTGCTCTTTACATGTAGTTGACTGAAATCATTTGATGTCGCGAAACGAGCGAAGGAGCTCAAGCGTGGCGAGGCGATTCGGCCTTGCACCGCTGCTCTCGTTGCTGTCTCTTGGCCTCTTTGTTTGCATCAATGACCTCCAAAAGTGTCTGCTTGCGCGAAGAATTGATAATATTCGTTTCTCTCACAAACCGGGGAATCATGCCTTCGCTCACGCCTGAGCTTTCCAGCAACTGCACGCGCTCTTTTGGCGTAAAGCGGTGCACGCCTTCGACGCATTCAGCCATCTCCCCGACTTTCGTGGTCTACGTGAACTCGAGTTTTTCGCTTAGACCAATGGAGGGACCGCCCTTTTCAGGCACGGAGCTTCTTCCTAATCCAATTCCGAATTCATGAATCGTGATCGTAGACCAGCGAAGGATCTTTTTCGTTTTCCTCATTGAAACGTGCTCGTCAAGGACTAACGGACTTCTTCGGCGCTTCCTACACCGTTCAGATGAAGCCAAGGAGATGCGCTTAGGAGCTTTGGAGTTCCTTTCAAATTGCTCGTTGAGAGTGCTTTCCTTCTTGTCTATTACTATAAATGCATTGCTTTGTATCATGCCTGTAAAGAAGCAATTGCGCGTTGCGAGGTGAGGTCTGTTCTGTTCAGTTCGCTTTCGAGCTCGGTGGCTGTTGGAATGATTTGTTAAGCGGCGGACGGGACCCGTCTATGCACACGCCTTTGAGGTCTCGTCCGCCCTTTGCAGTACACCGAAACGATTGTGAAGAATAAAGGGCTTTCAAGGACACTGGGTTGAGCAAGCTTGCTTGGCTTGCTACGTAGTTTAAGTTATTGGACTAGAACATGCAACGTCTTGGCAACAGACTTGCCAAGAAGCCCATAAATGTCCCAATTACAGAGCGCATATTATTAGACCAAGCCTAAACGGAAAATACGGCACCTTCCACGCGACTTGCGGAATACTAGCGTTTGTAAGTGGACGAGAGTGTGTGTCACAGCTGCCCAATTTTAAGTCATCTTCAAGCGTCGTCCTTACTATGTGCTAATCACATGGTTTTACAGCAAAGTATGTCATGCGCGACCTCAGCTTAGCGTACGTGCCATTTTGTTTCTCAATAATTTCCTGTCATTTTCTTCCCTTCGTTCGCTTGATAGATGTCTACAGTCCAGTACGACGACGCACTATTGATAGTCGTGTCAAAGGTTGTGAGTGCGGCGGCCACGAGTGAAGTCAAGACGAAACCTTTGTATCCATTTGGAAGCACCTTGCTGATCACAATGGGTACCACTCGCTCTGGATCAATGGCTACACCAACGTGGTCAATAGAGTATTGTATACCGAGTATAGCAATGCCAGCACTAAAAGCCCACCGTAGACTTAACAAGACCATGGCGACAAATGTCTGGGACCGTACTTCTCGCTCGGATTTAGTCGCCAGGACCGATTGTAACCCCGATCCTCCAGGGCCCGCAGCTGATCGCATGATATGAAGAAACGAGTACGACGCGATAATGTAGTCAAACGAATTGTACATGGAGTATGAAGCTTCTTCTGAGACATTGAGAGACCATGGCGGTACAGCGGAGACCCAAGCAATACGTGTCGTGTTCATTTCAACAAATTGACGCTCGTTTTGCATCGATGCAACGGGCAAAAAGACGGAAAACGTCTCTGGAAGGTGGACGAGAATCCTGATATTGCGACCATTGTAAAGGAAATGAAGATAAAAAGACTTTGATATACATCCGTGTATACGACCGTGGTATATCCGGATGCAATGGTGTATAGCATGGCAACAACCATCAACAAAGCGGCCGCCCAAAACTCAGATGGCAAATATCCCCACCCCATCCTCCTGTAGCTTTAAGCAAACAGAACGGGCGATTTCACAAATTCCGTGAAAAATTTGCCTGTAATATTTGCAATACTCCATTAAGTTGACGTTTCGTCTAAGTAGCCATTTATCCTTCACATACTTCCACCCACGGCAAAATACGTCGTTGCCAAAATGCCACTTGTAAGTGAAATGATGGCAATAATTGTGCGCAGTATCACCGCACCAACGCAAGAACCAACGCGAAACTTGATCCTGCACCATATTGAAGAATTACAATAATTGTTGCGTGCTCGTTTAAAGAATGAATAGACTTACGAGATTGTTTTATTAAAACCGTATTTTGGGGGTACGCCGAAAAAGCATGCGACGTGTTTATTCATGGTGTTTGTAAGTGGACGTATACGATGTCAGCACATGTATATGTGTATAGACCACGACCGTATTGTGACTCTTTGGGTGAAGACAAACTTTTTTAGCATGCAGCAAGCACGAAGAGATCACTCATCGCTCTATCTAAACCTACAATGACTATCTCTCAAAGGTTTAATGGACGCGCTTCACGAGGAAGACGACAGATGCGATAGACACGAACGAAAGCTTCTGCAAGATTTTCGATTGGCCCACATCGTGTACGTAAAACCATGGCAGCGCTACAAGCTAGCGAAATTATCCGCTTTCGCTTGTCTCGATAGCAACGTGCCGATGCCATCGCATGGTGGACACACGAGCTCCTAAAGGGGATGCCACAGCGTCCTCGACTCGTTCTTGCAATTACGAAGCTCCTATCGGCATAAATTGTGGCAATCTGCAACAATAATAAATGCTCCTCCCAACTTCGATGCTTTAATTTCTTATAGACAACCGAGTATTATGTTAAATTTATTGTGCACTGTGCATCTAAATTACACCAAAGGCTGAAGGCGCTCCTTCGAATATTAATGACAAGTGTGAGAGCAAATGCACGTCACGCTGTGCTCTATGCGCTTTTATTAGTTACAGAAAAGCCAGCATTTCACGTTGATTCGTCCACGTCGGATGCAGCAATTCTACCGGTTGCCATAAAAATTAACTGACAACGTTAATTCACGACGCGTGAGCGTGTGTTAATAAGGAAAATCAGTAATTAGGAGGGATTAGTTATTGTCTGAATGTGTTTGCACCTCTGGTTGGACTTGTTGCCGCCGATGTCGCGATCCTGACGTCTTCTTTGCATCCGCTATCGACTGAGCTCTTTTCGTTAGCGAACAAAGTTTGCGAACTTGCTCGAGAAGCGGGTGAGTTTACAGCAAAGACGATGGAATGCAAACTTTTGGGATTGGAGCGCTGGATTTGCTGGCTGGAAATCAAGTGAATGACTTGACCACAGAAGGTGCTGAACCAGTAAAAGACTTGCTGTAGTTTAACAACGGATTCGGCTGCCTGCTTTTCTTGGCGAAGACAGCGGACAACAAGTGGCTTTCTACTCGCTCAGAAGACGTGAAGAAGCTAATCGAAGGCGAGACGACTGCTCTTGTCGAAGCGCTCACGAGTCAAGACAAAAAGCTACGGGGATCTGATCCGCTGGAGGACGTGCTGATTGGAATGGAACGTCCCTCAGCTCACCAGATTCATGTGCTAGTCGTCGATCCGGAGCAAGAAAACGTTATTGTGGTAAAACTTGCTCAAAAATTTGTGCCACGTATGCTTACGACGGCGCCAACGACGAAGACAACGAGGAATGAATACTTTAAGCACAACCTGTGCACGTATTATAAATGCTATCAGCGGAAGCGGACCTGGGTTCGATGCATGCTTCTTGACGTCGCTTTTCCAAAGTCCCTCGTGATAGCGTCACATTTGTTTCGGCGCAGCAACGAAGATGCGGCGGATGTCCTGAAGATATCGGATATTGATGACGTGAAGAATGGTATGTTGCTGTTCAAGCCGTGAGGCAAGAAATCCCTGGCTCTCTAGACAAACGGTGCAACTTATAGCATGCACAGACTACGGTCCGTTATATATGGTTATCGACAACAGTAGAAACAAAAAAGTGCTTGATGCGACACAGATAACAGAACTATATGAGAACATATCGTTGACGCAAGAACCATGCGAGTTTGATGTAAACACACCATTTGGTGACGTGGATGGAACCGCTTTGGCATTTATTGGCCTCGAGCGACCTTTTAATCGATGTTTGAACCTTCAGGCAAGAGTGGCACGCATCTTGGCATTGAAAAATGGTTGGGTCGAAGAATCGTATGATTTCCCAGACTTTTGGTCCGATGTTGACCTGAACAATATAATGGATTTTATTCAAGGCAGTCTTCTGGAGGCCGAAAATGTATAAGTCCACTTGTCTTTGTTGAAATTTAGCGCGATCTTGTAACAAGAACGGCTGTTGTTGGACTTTAAATGTAGTAAATTGAGGCCTTCAAAATAACACTTCTTTCCATCGAAATACAAAATTCTAGCTTTTCTTGACACCTTTTTTTTTTTCGCGCTGTGTCGACTCGGACGTTAAAAAACAAAGAAGGTATTTCATGTTCTTGTTATAAATATAATTCCTGCTTTTGCGTAACAAAATGAAAGTAATCAAGAGAGCATCAATTAGATTGTATACAGAAGACTAATGCTTCCAGATTTTATATTCTTGACGAATGTTTCGCGTTTCGGGAAACCTATGGTATTAAATAATCAACAGTTGCACCGATTACTGTAGAGCTTCGTACGCTGTGGCATCCCCTTTAGGAGCTCGTATGTCGACCATGCGATGGCATCGGCACGTTGCTTTCGAGAAAGGCGAAAGCGGATAATTTCGCCAGCTTGTAGCGCTGCCGTGGTTACGTACACGATGTGGGCCAATCGAAAATCTTGCAGAAGCTTTCGTTCGTGTCTATCGCATATGTCGTCTTCCTCGTAAAACGCGTCCATTAAACCTTTGAATGACAGTCATTGTCGGTTTAGATAGAGCGATGAGTGGTTTCTTCGTGCTTAATGCATGCTGAAACGTTTGTCTTCACCCAAAGTCACAATACGGTCGTTGCCAATACACATATACATGTACTGACATGGTATAAGTCCACTTACAAACACCATGATTAAACACGTCGCATGCTTTTTCGGCGTACCCCCAAAATACGGTTCTTACAAAACAATCTCGTAAGATTATTCATTCCTTAAACGAGCACGCAACAATTATCGTAAGTACTGTACGAAGATTTTAACCCGTGACTATCGATGATCTGATTACTTGTCATAGCTTCTGAGAACAAAAAAGCGGCAACAAAATTTAAACTCGTGCCTGCGAAAGTCTATAAAAGTAACAACAAAACTCCATTCATCTAAAAAGGTATAGTCGTCATGGGCCTCGTCGTGGAGCTTTTTAGAGGTTTGAAAACAGCCAAGGGCGATGTAGGGAAGAAACGCTTAGAAGAAGGTAAAATGAAAAGTGAATTATCATCTAGCTAGGTCCTTAGTTCGTCTTGTCGTACTACTTTAAGTCTAGTAACACAACGATGAGTCGATCCCATCGTTACACACAATCATGTAGTGTCGTCCGTGCCCTATGGACATTAGTATCAGTAACCAACATGCTTACCAATACTCCCCCTCGACTAGAAGTCTCTGATCTTCGCTTTGTCCAGCAGTGACTCGAACTTCTTCGTCGAAATCGGTTTGGTCAGAAAATCAGCCAGCTGTGACTTGGTTTCAGTATACTGCAGCTCAATAATCTTGTCCTTCACTTGTTCACGCACAAAATGGTACCTGATGTCGATGTGCTTCGCTCGACTTTGATAGCCGTCGTTCTTAGCGATAGCGATTGCACTCTGGTTGTCTTCATGAATCGTAACCGCGTAATTAATCTGCACTTGCATCTCCTTGAGTAGACTTCTTGTCCACAATACCTCCTGTACACATAACGAAAGAGCCATATACTCTGCTTCTGCCGTGCTTAGCGCCACGCTCTGCTGCATCTTCGACTTAAAAATCACAGGTGCGCCATTAATCATCACTAAAACTCCTGAAGTCGATCTGCGATTGCACTTGTTACTTGCCCAGTCCGCATCCGTGTACGCACTCAGCTGAAGATCGCCAGAAACTCCTTCGTAGCAAATACCTTTGCTCTTCGTTGTCTTCAGGTACCGCAAAACTCGAATCGCAGCATTCCAATGCTCTTCGTGCGAAAATTCAAATGGCGACTTAGTTGACATACTGCATACGCAATATCTGGTCTTGTTCCTGTTGCCACATACAACAGCGACCCCACTAACGACCGATACGGTCGATTCTTCATTCTTGTGTCAATTTTGTCCATCTTGATCATCGCTTGACCTTCAACACTTGGATTTGACACTGTTTTCGCATCAACTTGATTGAACTTCTCGACCATTCTTGTTATACACGATCCTTGGCTGATGTTCAGTCTTCGTTTTTCACGCAGGTACTTGACTTCGATTCCGAGAACGTATCGAACGCTACCAAGTATCTTCATCTGGAAACGACTTGATAGTTGCTCTGCCACATCATCCATAGCACCTGTAGAATCAGCTCCAATTTGAAGATCGTCCACATATAATGCAGCGAAAATCCACGAGCCCTTGGTCTCTTTGACGAAAATGCATGAGTCTGCCGCGCATGAGGTGAACCCCATATCTACAAAAACGCACGAAATTGTCTTGTACCATGTTGCTGCCGCTTGTTTTAGCCCATACAGGCTGCGATTCAACTTGAACACTTGGTCACGTCCTGCACTAACTCCTAGAGGAGGGTATACGTATACCTCTTCTTCCAAAATGCCATATAGGAATGCAGTGTCGACATCATATTGATGGATAAGCATTCCCTTTTGGCAACACACCGCCAAAAATACTCGAATTGAGTTGAGGTTCGCCACCGGTGAATATGTCTCCATGTAATCAATTCCATACGTCTGCCTGTAGCCAAGTGCTAAGAGACGTGCCTTGTATCGTTCAATTTCACCATGTTCGTTCCGTTTAATCGCAAAACCCCACTTGGTTCCGATCACCTTCTGCCTTGGCCGCTGCGTTTGTATCGTCCAGGTGTTCTTATCTTGTAGTGCCTTAAGCTCAGCTTGTATGGCCTTGTTCCAATCATCGCGATGAGGTGACCTAAGAGCCTCTTCATATGTCACTGGGGTCTCGAATGCTGAACAAGCTTGTTCGTACCCAATACGCAGTCTCTTCATGCCTCTTTCTTGACACTCATCTGCTCCGTGATTAAAGTCTCCACCTGTACCACTTACAGGTACTAGCGCTTAAGATTGTCCATTTGGAACCGATTCAAATGGAACAATCGCTGTGTTTTCGGGACGTCGAAAGCTTGTCCGTCGACTTGGTCGTATCACCATCTGCCCTTGCCTTGACACTACTTCAGCTGCTTCTCGATCTTCTTCAATCATTGTCACATCATCAATCTCAAACATGGGGTCCTCAACATTATTTCCCATGTGTCCATGCATCTCGTTGTTGCATCCAGATGGTAACACCATCGTTGTCGTACATCCATCTTGTACGTTACTCTCTTCTTGTGGATCTGGACTGTTATCCACGTCCATGTCAACGTCTTCCGTTTCTTGAAAATTCTCTTGATTTATAGAGACAACGTCTACATCATGAGCAGCACGAATCTCTCGGTCACTTGATCTGCTGTACTGTTGTACGTACTGAAGTGGTGGTCTTTCATCGAAAGTAGCCGATCTCGTGTGCGTCACTCTCTTGGCATCTTCATCCCATACTCGAAACCCCTTGACTTGGTCAGAGTACCCTAGGAAAATGCATCGAATTGCTTTCTTTGTCATCTTGGTCCTCTTCGACTTGTCAACATGTGCATATCCCCTTCATCCAAATACACACATCTCAGAGAGGTCAGGTTTCTTTCCGAAAATAAACTCGTATGGAGTTGTTGTCGGGTGACTGGCACACGGAACTCGGTTTGTCACATAGACAGATGTGTTCATTGCCTCAGCCCACCAAATCTTGTCCACTTGCATATGACTGATCATTCCCCTGGCTCGCTCTGTCAGTGTCCGGTTCATGCGTTCGGCCAGCCCATTCTGTTGTGGTGAATATGGTACCGTCGTTTGGTGAATGATACCAAATTTTCGACACATACCAGAGAAACGTCTGTTGACGTATTCCGTTCCGTTGTCCGTCCTGATACACTTGATCTTCTTGGACAGTTGGTTCTCCATAAGTGCCTTGTACTCAATGAAGCGATCTGCCACTTCCGACTTGATTTCGATATAGTATGCGACTACATATCTTTTAAAATCATCGATGAATGTCACCACGAATCTTGATCCTCCTTGAGACTTCGTTTCCATAGGTCCCATCACATCACTGTGGACCAACTCCAACAGTTTCTTCGTTTTCACGTGTCCGTAGGGTGTTTTTGGAAACGTCTTGACGGTAGCTTTGCCCATGATACACCCTTCACAGATCTCGAAATCTTCTTCACCGCCTTGTTTCTTCTTGATCTTCAGTCCATCGACGCAACTTGCCAAGCCCTGAATCATTTTACTTGGAAGATGACCTAATCTTGCATGCCACATCTGTAGATCAGCCGCTCTTGATTCGCCACTTGATGTATGCTCTTGATTGGTTTCTTCGCATATGAGAGCTGACTCAACCGGGCTGCAATCTAAGACGTACATCTTGTTCTGTCGTGGTACTTCAGCAATTACTTCCGCGTTGCTTCTGATTTCACAGCTCATATCTGAGAAGATCACTTGAAGACCTTTTCTTGACAGTGCCGATATAGACAATAGCCTTCGGTCTAATCCCGGCACCCATAGTGTCTCTTCGATCCGGATCACTTCTCCACTCTTGAGTTTCACGCGCACTGTTCCAACACCTTTTGCCTCCACTTCGCTTCCGTCTGCAATGGTTATCATGATCGGGTCCCTCAGTGAGTCTATACTCAAGAACTCATCTCTGTAGGGACACATGTTGCTGCTTGCCCCACTGTCCAATAACCATCCAGCTGACGTCTTAATTGAAGCCGTGAATGCTCTTTCTTCTCCAGATCGCTCGGTCTCCACTTGTACCGCCTTGCAATCTTGACGCTTGTGCCCATATTTGTTACATCGGTAACATCTCCCCGAGAACTTTTCGCCTCTTGAACTTGGTCTCCCTTCATGTCGGCGCGTTCCTTTCTTGTACCTTGAAAAATGCGTACTCTAGTGCGACTTCTTGGTGCTCTGACCTGGCCATTCCATCGTACTCTCGTCTCAGCATTTCCTTGGCATGAAATAGTGTCATGCCGGGCATGTTCTCAATTATCTTGACGATGGAGTCATAGTCTCTCGTTAGACTACCCAATAAAATGACCAAATGTTCCTCCGGTAGGATTTCTTGCCCGACAGCTTGCATAGTCATGCACAGCTCGTCAAATCTCAGGAAGTGGTCCATGATGCTTCCTCCCTTGGCCAACTTGAACTCATGTAGTTGCCTTCTAAGCTGCACACGGTTGTGCATGCTTTGTCGCAGGAAGAAATTCTTCAGTATGTCCCACGCTTCGGCCGTCGTCTTAGCCGTGCGAACCATGGACTGAAGATTTGTGCTGATCATTGTTGACACAATCGCGAAGGCCTTCATGTCATTGACTTTCCAAGTCGACGCGGTTGCATCTCCTTCTTCTGGGGCCTTCATAGCGTCCAGATGCTCTAGCAATCCCTTCTTTGCCAACTGCATCCTCGCTTTGAACTCCCACACGAAGTAGTTATCTTCGCGGAGTATGTCGCCCGCGTCAGGCGTAGTTGGGCTCATAACCTTTAGAGGTTTGAAAACAGCCAAGGGCGATGTAGGGAAGAAACGCTTAGAAGAAGGTAAAATGAAAAGTGAATTATCATCTAGCTAGGTCCTTAGTTCGTCTTGTCGTACTACTCTAAGTCTAGTAACACAACGATGAGTCGATCCCATCGTTACACACAATCATGTAGTGTCGTCCGTGCCCTATGGACATTAGTACCAGTAACCAACATGCTTACCAATAAGCTTGGACTGCTCGATTTGTCAGGCCTGCGATGGTAAAGATCGCAAGTGGCATTTTGGCAACGACGTATTTTGCCGTGGGTGGAGGTACGTGAACGGTAAATGGCTACTTAGACGAAACGTCAACTTTATGGATAATTGCAAATATTACAGGTAAATTTTTCACGGAATTTGAATAATCGCCCGAGTGGGGAAATTCGCCATCTGATTTTTGGGCGGCAGCTTTGTTGATGGTTGTTGCCATGCTATACACCATTGCATTCGGATATACCACGGTCGTATACACGGATGTATATCAAAGTCTTTTTATCTTCATTTCCTTTACAATAGTCGCAATATCAGGATTCCTGGTCCACCTTCCAGAGACGTTTTCCGTCTTTTTGCCCGTTGCATCGATGCAAAACAAGCGTCAATTTGTTGAAATGAACACGACACGTATTGCTTGGGTCTCCGCTGTACCGTAATGGTCTCTCAATGTCTCAGAAGAAGCTTCGTACTCCATGTACAATTCATTTGGCTACATTATTGCGTCGTACTCGTTTCTTCAAATCATGCGATCAGCTGCGGGCCCTGGAGGATCGGGGTTACAATCGGTCCTGGCGACTAAATCCGAGCGAGAAGTACGGTGCCAGACATTTGTCGCCATGGTCTTGTTAAGTCTACGGTGGGCTTTTAGTGCTGGCATTGCTATACTCGGTATACAATACTCTATTGACCGCGTTGGTGTAGCCATTGATCCAAAGCGAGTGGTACCCATTGTGATCAGCAAGGTGCTTCCAAATGGCTACAAAGGTTTCGTCTTGGCTTCGCTCGTGTGCGCCGCACTCACAACTTTTGACACGACCATCAATAGTGCGTCGTCGTACTGGACTGTAGACATCTATCAAGCGCTTCTTCATACACAGGCTTCAAAGAGACAATTGCTGTGGCATGCTCGTATCTCGTCTCTTGTAGTCATGCTCGCAGGGCTCTCTTTGTCGTTATACGTGCAAACAATCAATCGGATCTGGGGCTTTATGACCATTGCCCTTGAAGGTGGCTACATTTGGCCCCTTTTTCTTCTCCTGGTACTGGGGTTGTTTTAATGCCAGTTTGCCGGCCCGGTGAACCCAGTTCTCAAATGATACTTCGTTTTCAGTTCTTGTTTCGTTTGGAAACAAAATGATCGGAATTTCCCCTCATGAAGGTCACCAAAGCCCCACGGGCTTGATCACGTAAACGCGTCAGATACTGGCTTCGCGTCATTACCTTCGACGTAAGGTATTGCTCCTGAAGAGCTCCGCGAGCAGCGATCCCTCCGGCGTCCTCCCTGGGTCACCATAGATTCAGATGGCCAAGCTATGACCCGCTATCTTTCTGAAACGCTCGTCCGTACTAAGCGGAGTGAACCTATATTCCCTATGAGCCTTAGCTTTCGCTATTTCGGCAGCTCGACGACGAGCTCTTTCCTCTATGAGGATTATCTGCTCTTGCTCTTCATCGAGCGGATTTATAATGATGTTGGACTCAGGGTCCCGTGTCCTGCTTAATGCAGTTAAGACATCAGCGGCACCACGTTCTGGGAAAGGATTCGGGGCTCGCCGGCATTCGTCCGGAGGAGAAGGCGTGAGCGAACGCCGCTCTTTTTCCTTTTCCTCTGATTGAGAGTGACTTTCAAAGTCCACCATTCCCTCATCGTCGAGAAAGCTGCTCAGAGTCCGTGACTCACGCTTGATTGTCATTAGACAAAGGAATGGAAAACAGAACCAAACGGTTAGCTGTTTAGGTTCCAACCTCAAAGAGGAAATGAAGCGAATGTTGTCACTCGGTGTCAACAGTCTGATGCGGGGAGGGTGTAATTGGGCACACATCGTTTGGAGAACCGTTGTTGTGGTACATTTACTTAATGAGTAAACTACCCTTTTATCTAATTTAAAAATAGTAAGTTACTTAAATCCCATTTTTTATGGGTAGTAAATGTGGTCGCCGCCAGATGTAAATCTGGCGGCCAAAATCTACTTTTTTATTAGCTACGATAAGATTCTTAGATTTAAATAATTAAATAAAGTTCGGTTCCCCTTTTGATCTTAAAGCGTTAAGTGCCTTCCTAAGGCTTGCATCGAGTAGACGTAGTGCATCGACATCCACCGATCGCGTCGCTATTGCTCAGAAAACACAAAGGCATAGCGACCGCCAGAAATACAATGCTATTCAATCTAAAACCTTCGCAAAGCCTAAGAAAAGCGTGAGGTGGGCGACCATCACAGTGCACGAGTTTGGCATTGGCTAAGGCGGCAGTGCCGTGAATAACAAAGGTGGCTCGTCCATTGGCCTTGCCCAAGTCGCGGAGTTTACGTGGACAACGCAAGTGGGAGATGGCCGAGGGCGTCGAGGGCGTCCACCGTTTTACGCCTGACCAGCGCACTCGCTTGCTTCAGGTCGCTGGGATCCCGGATGGCATCATCGAGCGCTACGCAGGGAAATAAACATCATTTTAGGCTCGCGTCATCGGTCAATGGTACGCAGGGAGACCAAGGAAGAGAGAGACAAGGAGGATCAAGAGCACTCGAGAAAGCGCGAAACCGAGGACGTTAGGCTAGAGTATCCATGCGCTGCCTGTACCGAGCGACCTCGCATGATTCCGATTAATTACGTGTAATACTCCTAGTTACGCCAGATGTCTTGACGCTTACGACGTTTGAGGTGATTCCAGAGGATAACATTCGAAGGAGCGCCTTCAGCCTTTGGTGTAATTTAGCTGCACAGTGCACAATAGATTAAACAAAATACTCAGTTGTCTATGGGACATTACAGCACCTAAGTTGGGACGAGTTCTTATTGTTGCATATTGTCTTTACTTGTGTCGATTAACAGCTTCGTGATAGAAAGAGAGAGTCGAGGACGCTATGGCACCCTCTTTAGGAGCTCGTGTGTCCACCATGCGATGGCATCGGCACGTTGCTATCGAGACAGGCGAAAGCGGATACTTTTGCCTGCTCGTAGCTGCCGTGGTTACGTACGCGATGTTGGCCACTCGGAAATCTTCCGCGAACCTTTCATTAGTGTCTGTCGCATCTGTCGTGTAGGCGGGCACGTCGTTGTGCGGCACGCTCTAACTAGGCACACACCCTAGCACTGCGAGGAAGCGATTAAACCTGCTTCTCTTGCGTGCAGTGAGGTAGTTGTGGTGGGCACGCAAGCAACCTCACCCAACACACTAATAGCTCTGGTAAAGTGTCGTCACGGGAGCGATAATCCGTCTCCTCGTGCCCACTTACCAAGTAGGAAGTAGTTTTCAGACTGATTTATATTTAATAAAATTAAATACAAATACCAATTAAAAATGATATCTCTATAAATAACATTTAATATGTATTGCGAGCGTATCTTTCTAGATACCTTCTGTAACGGATGACGCTATACATCAACCCTCCTAATATGAATGCACCCATGTGCATCACATTTACAAGAGTTTGTCACAAATGTGCACCACACACCCGAGTGTTAGGTCTAATTACTATTATTTAGTAATTGATTGTTCCCTAAGTACACCTAATGTACTTAACGGGGACTGTGTAACATTTGGGCAACTTTAGCCGTTACTCCACCTCCCTCTCTAAGAACGAGAGAGGAATTGCGAGCAGCTTTACGCGCCGCTAGTTCACTCGATCACTCTAGCGCACGTGTTTCCATATACGGCGCCCAAGATGCCACTTAAAAGGGGCCACGTTGGTGGGTCGTCTGCGAAGACGCCCACTCAACCTCGCACTAAGCGCACGCGCCGCGTTAATTTGCCGGCCTTAGTCGAAACGCCGACAGCCACTGCTGCTGTCGAGTTAACAGGGCTAAAGGATCCATTCCACCTTAACAGTGAGGATGTTGATCCGTCGCTTATTGTCGGCTACAATGAGTCGACACCGTTGCCGTCACCTCATAGTAGTGATGCGACAACGACCTCATGCGGAATGATGATGCGGCATTATTGCCCATCCAAACTTCTCTCATGGCTTACAACATGGAGACAGCATCATTTTCGAATGCTGTCCCGTCGTCTGCGCTGGAAAGCGCAGCGACTGGTAATGAGAGCGCTGCCCATAAAGACGCAGCCGCTTCTCCGTTGGGTATAACCACAACGCCTTATGCTCAGACCATAATTCATAATGGTTCTGACATAGAGGATTCGAAGCCTAAAGCTCCGCCGACGACACGTGAACGTGCTCAGTCGGTGTCACAAGCCAGTCGTTTAGAACGTGGCTATGTGACGGGTGGCATTCCAAAGATGGCCCCTCCATCTAAATGGCCTCGTTTAAACGGGCCAAGTGCGTCGCTCTTAGAGCGCGCTCTTGAAGACGCACATAATTTTAATGGCGTCTTTCAATCATGAAGGCTCAGGGAAAATCGCTTGGGCGTATTTTCCCGATCCCGGTCGTGTTGTTCAAACGAAGCGCCAGACCAATACGAGGCGGAATTCCTGCGCCGCCTTCATCCGCATTCCGATGCGATGAAACAGCGGTCGCAGCGATTTAATTTCGCCCGTTTGCGTGTGAAAGAAATCATGGGTGGTACTGTACCCCCTGTTTCTTCTCACTACGCTACTTCTGCTAGTCCATTTGAGACTAGCGAAGTGGCCTCAGCTGGTGCTCCTTTTCATAGGCAGCAACCAAGCCGGGCACATCAATACGTAGGGTATCGATCGGTTCCCAAGAGTCAAAACTCTTCGGGTAACCTTTCCATTGGACGAGGATCTGGTACCCTTGCGTCACGGAGCGGTGGGCAAGCAACCTTCCAACAAGGAAGCGTTGATTCCCACCCGCATCCATTAGTGCCGGTGGCGCCCGATAGGAGCGGCGATCTCGCCCACCTAATCGCGGCTGCCTTACCTTCGTCCGTTCAGTCGCATGCTGCTGAACGACGTATTGCGGATCTCGAG
>NC_090618.1:1177823-1187570 GCF_004359215.1 Bremia lactucae
GTAGCGTCAGAGTCCGCGTCGGTAGGGCATCCCGCCCCTACTGCGCTCCTGCATTTCCCGACCCCTCAGTGGTCGATGCAGAACTCATGCGTCTCGCACGCTGGTTCTTGCCATCGCCCTTTGGGAAGGGAGTCCTCTTGCTGGGCATCTTTGCCCTAACAGAGACCCTGGCATAGCAGCCCGCCATCATATGGCCGCGCTTGCCGCATTTAAAACAGACCACGTCTGCATTGACCAACTCCATAGGAGTGGCATCTGTCCTCTCGGCCGACGGCTTATATCAAGCTGTCGCCGAGGCACTCTTGTAGGATTGCTCCTCAACTAAGGCAATTCCCTCGTGATTGCGTCACATTTGTTTCGGCGCAGCAACGAAGATGTGGCGGATAGGTTTCTGAAGATATCGGATATTGATGACGTGAAGAATGGTATGTTGCTTTTCAAGCCTTTAAAGTATGCATTCGACCATTTCCATATCAGCTTTACTCGTGATAATACCGGCGCCTTTCGTTTGAAGCTTTTTGACCCAAATATCCGGAACACGCGTCTCATTGATATGGTTATCGACAGTAGTAGAAACAAAAAAGTGCTTGATGCGACACAGATAACAGAACTATGTGAGAACATATTGTTGATGCAAGAACCATGCGAGTTTGATGTAAACACAACATTTGGTGACGTGGATGGCAACGCTTTGGCATTTATTGGCCTCGAGCGACCATTTAACCGATGTTTGTACCTTCACACAAGCGTGGCACGCATCTTGGCATTAGAAAATGGTTGGGTCGAAGCATCATATGATTTCCCAGACTTTTGGTCCGATGTTGACCTGAACGATAAAATGGATTTTTTTTCATCGCAGTCTTCTGGAGGCTGAAGTTATTTAAGCCACTTCATTGGCATTTGCTATTATTAAAAATTAGGCGCGGTCCTGCAACACGAATGGCTGTTGTTGGACTCCAAATTGTAGTAGATTGAGACTTCTTGGCTTTCGAAATAATACGACTTTCCTTCAAAATACAAATTTTATAGCTTTTCTTGCCACATTTTCGTTTTTTCGCGCTGTGTCGACTCGGACGTTAACAAACAAAGAAGGTATTTCATGGTTCTTGTTATAAATATATTTCCTGCTTTTGCGTAACAAAATGACAGTTATCGAGAGAGCATCAATTAGATTGTATACTGAAGCCTAATGCTTCCAGATTTTATATTCTTGACGAATGCTTCGCGTGTCGGGAAAACCTTCGGTATTAAACAATCAACAGTTGCAATGATTACTGTACAGCTACTGTAATGGGGCACACATCGGTTGGAGAACCGTTGTTGTGGTACATTTACTTTATGGGTAAAATACTCTTTTATCTAATTTTAAAATAGTGTTACTCAAATCTTATTTTATTATGGGTAATAAATGTGGTCGTCGCCAGATATAAATGTGGCGGCCAAAATTTATTTTTTTAATCAGCTAGGGAAGGTTTTAGATTTAAATAATTAAATAAAGTTCAGTTCCCCTTTTGATCTTGTAGCGTTAAGTGCCTTCCTAAGGCTTGCGCATTGATCTGTAAGAGATAGAAGCCTTTCTAAGGTATATCCTCTTGGGCACTAATTGCCACTTGGTTCTTCGAACCCTGAATCCCTTGAACTAGGATTTCTTAAGCTTTGATAGCTTGTACGACTCCCCGAGTTGTTAAACTCATTAGTTCAATAGAACTAAGTGACTCTCTGAGTCTGAAAGTCTTCCTATGACTTTAGGAGCGAGGTGGCTCCGCTACATCTGGTACCACTCGTAGTCAATCTACGCCTGAGTCTTTACAAAACTAATTTCTCACGAAATGGAAGAGGTTCCAAAATTGTCAGAAGCGCAACGCGCCGCTTATGACAAGCTCATATCCTTATTCGGGCTTGAGCACGTTGAATTTATTATTTCCCAAGGACCAGAGGTCCTGCATGCAAGGCTTGAAGCCTTCATGCGGTATGAAGCCTCCCTGATCGGTCAGGTACATGACTATTTAGCGGCATATATGCCAACCTGGTAATTCTATGTACCTGACTCAGAGCCGAGGGCTCGCCCTTTAACTGTAAATGTGAACACATTTGAGGGAAAAGAGGGAGAAAATCTCTCTTTTTGGATTAAGCAGATTGAAATGTTCATTGATTTCGCCTTGTTCGTAACAGAACGGCAAAAGGTGGCTATGGCCATTTCCAAACTCGGAGGTAGAGCCATGGAATGGGCACTATCGTGCAGCACGTCCATAAACGACGCTTTTCCTTCATGGGAATCGCTGAAACAGCAATTGACCAGCATGTTTGCACCGCCTGATCAGGCTTTTCGCATGCGAGCACGGCTCCTCTCGACTCGACAGGGTAAAAGAACCCTAGGGGACTTTGTCCAGGAGTTGAGAACTCTCATTGCATCTATGCATCAAGATCCGGTGCAAGAAGCAATTGTAGTGACCTCCTTTATGGGAGGTCTCAATGAGGGCGTTGCCCGGACGGAATTGTTCCGATCTCATCCGGCTATGTTCGAAAAGGCAGTTGCCATAACGCTCCGTGCCGAGTTTCACTTTAAGTCTGCTCGCGTTAGCACGCCTGTTTACCGAACAAGCTCTTCGAGCACATGGTTGTGTCTAATAGAGCGGAACCTATGGATTTGAGCCTCGTTGAGGAAGGAGAAGAGGAGCTTCAAGCTGTGGAACAGCATAAGACCATCCGTAGATGTTATATGTGCGGAAGCACGAAACGTTTACGCCCTGCCTTCCCTCTTCGAAATTCGCGTAAAGCTCGAAAGAGCTCCAGCTCCGACCTATACCAAAGATCTGGTACGGTGCGGGAAAACGTCGATACCCAGTAGGTGCGGGGCGCCCTAGTAGGAAGACCTAGGCTCTGGTGAACCTCAAGGAGGTGAGAATAAACAGAACCTAGCCCCAATTAGCTCGGTGCTCAATGGCACGGGGCGAGAGTACAAACCTAGCTTGCTAGTCGCTCAAGCGACTGTAAAGGGCTTTGGTAAGCCGTGGTCAATTTAAATTGACTCAGGAGCGTCTTGCAATTATGCTCGACGCCTTTTCCTTGAAGGAAGTTATCAATACGTTGAGGCGCTTAAAGCGCATGAAGATGATACAATCACTGTTCGCTTGGCGACTGGGAATCGTGTCACTGTTCCCAATGTTTCATTACACTTAGGTATAAAGTTTCTGGACTTTGACAGTATAGAGCGCTGTCTCGTCCTTAATTTGGATTTGAGATATGATCTCATCCTTGGTATGGCCTGGTTAGAACACCATGAGCCATGGATCGATTGGAGGTCTAAGACCTTAGGCGCCACGCGCAATGTTCCTAGCAAAGTTTTGGAGTCATGAACCCATTTTTGCTAGGCAACAAAAGCGCTATTGGCGCGGATTATTGAACGAGTCTGTCAGTGTTTTAGACATTGACATGTCTGAGCTAATAAACTCTAATGTAAAAAACTTTAATTCTGAGCCCGACTCAGCAGAAATAAGTGGAACGGCACGTACTCCGTCGAGTGACACTCGTTATAATAACGATTCTTGGCCTAAGGCCGAATCATCAAGGGTGCAATATCCCTGACATACATGGAGTGGCACGTCTAAGTCCACCGAGTGTGGTCGGCCGAGGTGGCACCATACTGAGTGTCAATAGTGACACTATTGGCAGTTCGCCAGGGCATTTTGGATCAAACTCTCCTAATGCACGTTTAGCGACACGTAAACGTTCGCTGAATAAGGATGTCAGATGACAAATTAGACCCCATGTATTGTATAGAACCAATACAGGCTGGAAAACCCCGGGACGTGAATGTCCCAGCTATAGGAGGCGTATTGTTTTCACTCCAAGACAGGGTGGACACGAAGCGTGTATACCCTCACAAGGTGATACGAGTGAGCAAGTACATACGTTTGTAAATGGCGTAACCGGTAACATTGAGTGAAAAGTTAGCCTTGCGGCAATCCCCTCGTTACATGCTCTGTTAGAGCTAGACGAAATATCTATTGATGAGTGCGGTCGAGCCTTAAAAGCTGGTGACTTATCTGAAATAATGGTCATTCGACTAACAATTGAGTTGAACTCATCGTCACTTCTCGACGAAGCTGTCCTGGATGACACAAAAGCTGCACTTAGTGCGCGAAGTGGGTCATCGATCCTTAAAGATTTTACGGATCCCTTTAATTTCTTAATTAAGGAATTCCAAGATGTGGTATGTAATAACCCACCAAATGTTTTACCTCCGGACAGAGGTGTTCGTCATAAAATTGACTTGGTTCCGGGAACCAAATACTGTGTCACAAAACAATGGCCTTTACCAAAGGAGCAGTGTGACGTCATTGACGCTTTCTTCCGTGCTAAGCACGAGGCTGGAATGGTACGAGAGAGCAAATCTCCTCATTCGACACCGACATTTTTTGTCAAAAAGCCAAATGGTAAATGGCGCATTGTACATGCTTATAATAAGCTTAATGCTGTCACTTTACCAGCACAAACCCCCATTCCTAGAAAGGATGTTCTTCAAAATATTATGGTCGGATGTACAATGTGCAGTGCATTGGACTTAGCCGATGGTTACTACCAATTGCTCATGCGAGCTAGTGATATCCCGCTTACAGCGGTTAGTACCCCAGCGGCATGTTATGGGAGTGGCTATTTATGCCACAAGGGCTTTTCAACGCCCCGGCAACATTTAATCGTCTAGTGACGGAACTGTTTCGCCCTCATTGAGGTTATGCACAGACTTATTCTATGACATTTTTGTCCAAAGTCGTGCGGCGCAGGGTCGGTCGGATATGGAAAACCATTTAGACCAATTCTGAGCAGTGCTCGAGTGCATGCGCAGAAACAAATTGTATGCCAATGCATCTAAATGCATTTTTGGCGCAGACGAAATTCCTTTTTTAGGATGCTTCATTGGGAGGCGAGGCTTTAGAGCGGATCCCGCTAAGGTAAAGGCCATAATAGATTGGCCGGTTTCTAAAAATTGCATAAGTGGTTGGGTCTCGCCAATCATTTACACAAATATAGCATAAATTACGCTGATAGGGCTAGGCCATTATCCAATCTCCTTAAAAAAGATATAGAATGGTGCTGGACTAGCACCGAAAATAATGCTTTTCGAGCAGTTAAGGATAGTCTTTTACATGCCCCAATTCTGGCACTGCCAAACCCAAATTGGCCTTTCAGTGTCGTCTGTGACGCATCAGATTTTGCCATTGGCAGTGCTCTGTTACAAACAGATGTTGATGGGCACGAACGTGTTATTGTGTTCGAGTCTAGACAACTTAAAGCTGCGGAATAGAACTACCCAGTTCATACCAAAGAGTTACTTGCTATGAAGTATGCTCTCGTCAAAGTCAGAGCTCATCTGCTCGGCTCTAAGCCGTTTGTGATATATACAGATCACGCGTCGTTACGCACGGCGACTAAGTCGCCCCATCTCTCACAGAGAATGGCCCGATGGCTATCCTTCTTTGCGGAATACAACTTCGAGGTGAAGTATAAACCCAGCAAGCAAAATGCTTTGGCGATGCGTTATCACGCAGGCCAGATTATGAGGTTTTTCATTTAACGATTATCTCGTAACCTATTCCTGAATTAATCCGTTTGGCCTTCGCCAAGGATGAACAGTGTGTAGCTCTGCTACGAGCCTTAAAGAACTCGGATTCGAGTATTAAATTACCGGCACGTTTGCGTGCAAGGTTACATCGATTTTCTATCGTTAACGACCTGTTGCTTTATTGCGCAGACATCACAGACCCTTCGCGTGTCGTTGTTCCTCATGATGTGGATTTGAAGTACCGGATCCTCTATTAGGCACACGATACTGTCCTTGGTGGTCATCTCGGTAGAGTAAAGACCTACGGCTCTGTCAGCTTGAGTTATTGGTGGCCCAACATTTATAAATGGGTCAGCACATATGTTCGCACATACAAAACGTGCCATCGGGTTAAAAACCCTCGATGCATACTGCTGCGCCACTGGCGAGTCTTCCCGTCCCTATAGGTGCTAAGAGTCCATTAGTATGGAATTTGTTTTTTGGCTGCCAAAAGATTCAGCCGGTAACTCCGGTATAGTGGTCTTTGTTGACCGTTTGAGCAAAATAGCTCACTAGCGGCCGTGTCGGATTCCATTGATGGAAAGGGTACAGCTAAGCTATTTATCGATCGCGTGTTTCGACAACATGATTTGCCAGTGGCAATTGTCTCTGATCGGGATCCCCGTTTCACGGGTAAATTCTGTAAACCAATTTTCCGAGTGCTTGGCACCAGATTGGATATGTCCACTGCGGACCATCCGCAGACCAATGGTCAAACCGAACGTGTCAATCGCGTCAGACGTTTTACGCAGCGTGTGTGCTCAGACACCAAAGCGCTGGAGCTCAATAATCCCAGTAGTGGAATTTGTGTTAAATAACGCTGTTCATGCCTCTAAAGGCTATACTCCGTTTTGTAGAAACGGTCTTGCCCACCCGACCTCTCGGATATGCCACATTCTCCCGACTGAGGTACAATAGGATTAATCTAGGCTCACTTTTTCCCTACTCAAACCTTACACACTCAGTCAAACTATGCAAAAAATTATCCTTTCTGCAAACATGCGTATGTAATTTCAGAGTTGTAATTTCACTTTCAACAAACACGTTCTCCAAGATTTAGGGCCTGCAGAGGAGGGTCTGTCCTCAGTACCAGACAATAGTGATGCGTCTGCAGCAAATAGTTGCAGGTTGTCTACTTCTACGATTTTTTAGAGTCGCAAACTTTAATAGCTAGGGCAATTTAGACTTAAGCGCCAACAGCGTCCATAGTCAAACATCCCATGGACCGCCAGCGACTGTCCGTTGTAATCAGTAATATTTCTTCTTATTGATAGAAAAAGGGAGCGATGTAACGGGCTAAAGTTGCCCTATGCTACGAAATTCGCGTTAAGTACACTTTGTGTACTTCAGGGGATAGTCAACTATTTAAGCGAACTGCTACAGGTATGACCAAACAAAAATGACCAAAAATATTCACAAAGTAAGTGCCTTTAGAGCCTAGAGCTCTCAGATGGAGTGACCACGGCTACATTGAACTGTTTCATCGCATAAACTCTTACAAGTTTAACAAAAGGAAACAATAATCATTAAAGGTATAAAATTGATTTAGAACTGATAAATTTATTAGATTTCACAACGCCCATATATTACTAAATATTAAACTATTTATCGCCTTCATAGAGCAAAACGTTTCTGCGTCAACCGAACAAAAAATTCGAGCGAATGTGCCAATGAACGATCACAACTTTAAAAACAAGATCGAAGAGGCTTGGCCGTGGAAGTGGCCGCCTAAAGACAGCAAGTAGACGGGGATACACTTAAGTTTTTTTTTCTTTTACGTTTTTTCGGTACCGAGATGTTCTATTCGAGACCCATACTTAAAACAATTTATCTTTTAACTTATGTGAAGGCATACGGTCGTGGCCAAGAAGGGCCTTGCTTATACGCTGAACCTTCCCAGCAAGCTGCGTACACACCCAGTGTTTTACGTTGGCTTGCTTAAGCCATATTGGGACCGTTCCCACGTGGACTTGAAGGCGCTTGCGCCGAGACAGGCGGTCGTGCCGCAGATTGCTGCATCCTCACCAGGATGTCCAGCTGACCCTCTAGCCGAGGCTGCTGACGCTCCAGCGTCGAAAGACGGTCTCGAACCGCCCTAAAAGAGCTCTCAACCCAAGCAAGGACCTCACGAAGAAGTTGCACCTCGTGCCGTAGAGCGTCAAAGGCTTCCGCCAATTTCGGCTTCCTCCCGCGCTGCTTGATGCGCGGGGGAACCTTTAGTTTCACGTGGAGAAACTTTTAAAGTGACGTCGTCGTGAGGGTCTATACCAGTATCTGGTGAAGTGGCTAGGGTATCCCTCATTTAAAAACTCTTGGTAGTTCGATGTACCTCTTCGGCAAGATTGCCCGTACACCGTTGACGTTTTTGAGCGCCAAGCTCAGGGTCAACTCGCGTCGAACGACGCTTCCCACCATTAAACGTGGGATTAGGTGGATCTTAAGCCTCAGTGCGGCTTCGATCCTTGGTCGTACGGTCAACCGAAGCACTGAAATATTGGCTAGGTCTTTCTTCGTTTTGTGGCGTAAATGCCGAACGTAACTTGCCTTTGGCCTTAAACTTAGCGAAGTCGAAGCGAAGCTTCCGTTCCAAACGAACACCACCTCTATTCGCAGACTCTCTGACATTCCAAAAAATAACGAAGTCGGCGGGCCCGGTGAACCCAGTTCTCAATGAGACTTCGTTTTCACTCCTTGTTTCGTTTGGAAACAAAACGATCGGAATTTCCCCTCATGAAGGTCACCAAAGCCCCACGGGCTTAATCACGTAATCGCGTCAGATGCTGGCTTCGCGTCATTACCTTTGGCGAATGGTATTGCTCATGAAGAGCGTCGCGGGCAGCGATCTCCTCCGGCGTCTTCGCCGGGACACCAGAGATCCAGATGGCCAAGCTATGACCCGCTATCTCTTTGAGACGCTCGCCCGCACTAAGCGGAGTGAATCTATATTCACTATTAGCTTAAGCATTCGCTATCTCGGCAGCTCGACGACGAACTCTTTTCTCTATGAGGATTGTCTGCTCTTGCTCGAACGGATTCGTAATGACGTTGGACTCAGGGTCCCGTGTCCTGCTCAATGCAGTTAAGACATCAGCGGCACACGTTCTGGGAACGGATTCGGGGTCCGCCGACGTTCATCCGGAGGAGAAGGCGTGAGTGAACGCCGCTCTTTTTCCTCATCCTCTGATTGAGAGTGACTTTCAAAGTCCACCATTCCCTCATCGTCGAGGAAGGTACTCAGAGTCTGTGCCTCACGCTTGATTGTCATTAGACAAAGGAATAAAAACACACAACTGAACGGTTAGCTGTTTAGGTTCCAACCTCAAAGAGGAAATGAAGCGAATGTTGTCACTCGGTGTCAACAGTCTGATGGGGGAGAGTGTAATGGAACACACATCGGTTGGAGAACCGTTGTTGTGGTACATTTACTTAAGGGTAAAATACCCTTTTATCTAATTATAAAATAGTTAGTTACTTAAATCCCATTTTTTATGGGTAACAAATGTGGTCGCCGCCAGATACAAATCTGGCGGCCAAAATCTATTTTAAATTAGCTAGGGTAAGTTTTTTTCAGATTTAAATAGTTAAATAAAGAGCAATTCCTATTTTGATTTTGAATCGTTTAGTGCCTTCCTAAGGCTTGCGCATTGATCTGTAAGAGACAGAAGCCTTTCTAAGGTATATCTTCTTGGTGTAACGGGGTGTATCGTTACATGAAACTAACACTTAAAGGTTGTTAATTGATATATTATCTAAAAGGTAGATAATATTTGGAGGATATTACTTTATATAGTAATATTCAGAGTTCTTAGCCATAAACAGGTATAGACCATTATACCGATTTATTTCGCAGACTAATCAGCTGTAGGAGTAATCAAAGAGAGAGTTACAGATAAGATAGAGATAATAATTCATTTACATGTTTAGTATTCGATTATAATTAAGTTAGCATTTACAAAGATAGAACAAGAGACACTCATTTATATTTAATACAGTTTTCATTTTACCCTCTTAAGCTAATTACCTTAAGAAAAGTTATCCACTGCACGTCCAGTGTACGTCAATTAACGTAGGGCACCACTCGCAACTGAAGTAGTGCGAAGTGGACTTGTACTGAAACAGTACAAGTCATAGTGCCCCGTTACACC
>NC_090618.1:1187670-1193540 GCF_004359215.1 Bremia lactucae
TAAAAGCGTTCGGCAAGGATGTCGAACTCTCTGAACCTGTACTTGCCTCCGAGGATGGTGACCTCTTGGCGTTCCAGACGGAAGCAAGCTTCCTTGGTCTTCACCTTGATGCGGAGGTTCCCTCCCGGCATCTTGGTGAGCTGACCAAGTTGGTTCAGGTCCATCTGCTGCTGGACGACTTGGTTGCCGTGATCATTGGAGAAGGATGTAAGAAGTTTGTTGGGAGAGGTGCGCTGAAAAGCTTATCCAGTCTCGATCACCATCACGTAACGTGCTCGGGGCAACATATACGGACGGGCTCGATCGATCTGTGGCGCAAGCGCGCTCCAGTCTCCTCCCGCTTCGTACAGCGCATCGATGGCTTCGATGTCTGCAGCAAGCGGTTTTGGTAGTTCAACCTTCGTCTTTTCCGGAGCTTCAACTTTGTCGCGCCGAATCTCTGTGGTCCGTTGCAGTAGGGTACGCAAGGTTGGTGGGTGCGTACCTTGTCGTGCGTTTGGGTTCACCGTCGCATGTGTACCCTGTCGTGCGTCTGGATTCTTAGCTGCGTGCGTACCCTGACGCGAGTCAGGATGCGCAGTTGCCTGGGTGTCGTTGCAGTTGGCTGCATGTGTAGTCCTGTCGCACAGCTGGATTGTCATCCCATCATCGGTCGTGGGTGCGCCTGTCTCTGACGACCGTGCTGGCTTGTTGGGTACAGTTTGCACAGAGCCAGGGTCACTTCCCTGGTCCGTACCAGTGGTTGGAACGTGCGCTGGGTTCCTGTTCTCCCTGTCCCGCCTTTCGCTCAAAGGAGGATGGACAGTTGGGTACCTAGTACCACTGTCGGCAGTAGAAGCAGGATGCGCTGGATTCCCGTTCTCGCTGCCCTCCCTTGAAGGGAGACGGACAGTTAGGTACCTAGTACCACTGTCGGCAGTAGAAGCGGGAAGCGTTGGATTCACTTCTTGAGCTTGTGGGTGTGGACCCACGTCACTCATCACCATGTCGTCTGCTTGGACAGTGTCGTGTATGACGGCAGAGACGGCGGGACGTTCCATGGCGGAAAAGACTTGGAGGGCTGGTGGCTTGGGGTTTGAGTTTGGGTTCTTCTGGATTTGACTTGCGTAGTAGCCGGCAAATTGAGAAGTGGTATCTTGCCCGAGTGGTCTAAAGGGGCGGACTTAAGATCCGCTAGACATTACAGTCTGCGTGGGTTCAAACCCCACAGATACCAAGCGTCACCCGTTGCGCCTCGAGCAGCTTGGAGGAGTCGAAGCNCGGTTTCTCGGTCTTCACAACGCTGGTGTGATGCTTGGTAAGGAAATGGCTGGCTTCCTTCGACTCACTTAACTGGGCTGGAGCCTTCACCGTGCGAGGCACGATCTGGAAACGTGGACCATGTTGCTCATCGAGAGTGGCCGAGCAACAGGCGAAATTAACCTCAACCTTGCTAAGCACGTCAAAGTAGTTGCTCGTCGCAACTCCTACGAGTGGCTTCGGTCGACTCTTCATGAGCATGTTGGCAAAGTCAGTCGCACTGCGTGTCCGTTTGCCCTTCTTCTTTGAGTTGGTCGTGAGCTCGCTGGAGGAAGGTGGTAGCTGCTTGAGCATGGGTTTCGGACTCCCAGGCGGTGTCAACATTACCAACCCATTCGTGCTCAGCGACAGTTCACTTGGTGTTTGGTTCGTCGATGTTCGAGCTGGCGATACCGCCTGTTGAACGACGGCACCTTGTCTAAGGGCGAGTTGCAACGATGTCTCCATTGGTCGCTGAGCAACAATATCCGCAAACGTCCGCGACTGCTGCGCGGGTGGCTGATGCTGTTGCGTGGTTGCTCTTGCGTTGGCTGTTGCTGTTGCTGCCGCCATCGTCGGGTTTTGGAGCTCTAGCGCATATCGCGAACGATATCCAAACGGCACGCGTTGAGCTGGAAACGGTGCATCCTTCGCATGGACGGGGTGGATGCGTCCAGCAAACACGAGCTGGTCGCACACAGAACCGTCCACAAAGAGTTGCGGTGGACATTCATTCGAGCGGAAATACACGCGCCAGGTGGCAGTCGTCATCACCGCGTCAAGGTTCACGTCTCGGAACGTACCGTAGATCGGTCGCGCTCCAAGCTCGAAGAAACGCTTGAGCATGAGATCTGCATCCACATCGCTGTCAACACTGGACACGTCGATGTAGAAGCGGTCGGCAAGGATGTCGAACTCTCTGAACCTGTACTTGCCTCCGAGGATGGTGACCTCTTGGCGTTCCAGACGGAAGCAAGCTTCCTTGGTCTTCACCTTGATGCGGAGGTTCCCTCCCGGCATCTTGGTGAGCTGACCAAGTTGGTTCAGGTCCATCTGCTGCTGGACGACTTGGTTGCCGTGATCATTGGAGAAGGATGTAAGAAGTTTGTTGGGAGAGGTGCGCTGAAAAGCTTGTCCAGTCTCGATCACCATCACGTAACGTGCTCGGGGCAACATATACGGACGGGCTCGATCGATCCGTGGCGCAAGCGCGCTCCAGTCTCCTCCCGCTTCGTACAGCGCATCGATGGCTTCGATGTCTGCAGCAAGCGGTTTTGGTAGTTCAACCTTCGTCTTTTCCGGAGCTTCAACTTTGTCGCGCCGAATCTCTGTGGTCCGTTGCAGTAGGGTACGCAAGGTTGGTGGGTGCGTACCTTGTCGTGCGTTTGGGTTCACCGTCGCATGTGTACCCTGTCGTGCGTCTGGATTCTTAGCTGCGTGCGTACCCTGACGCGAGTCAGGATGCGCAGTTGCCTGGGTGTCGTTGCAGTTGGCTGCATGTGTAGTCCTGTCGCACAGCTGGATTGTCATCCCATCATCGGTCGTGGGTGCGCCTGTCTCTGACGACCGTGCTGGCTTGTTGGGTACAGTTTGCACAGAGCCAGGGTCACTTCCCTGGTCCGTACCAGTGGTTGGAACGTGCGCTGGGTTCCTGTTCTCCCTGTCCCGCCTTTCGCTCAAAGGAGGATGGACAGTTGGGTACCTAGTACCACTGTCGGCAGTAGAAGCAGGATGCGCTGGATTTCCGTTCTCGCTGCCCTCCCTTGAAGGGAGACGGACAGTTAGGTACCTAGTACCACTGTCGGCAGTAGAAGCGGGAAGCGTTGGATTCACTTCTTGAGCTTGTGGGTGTGGACCCACGTCACTCATCACCATGTCGTCTGCTTGGACAGTGTCGTGTATGACGGCAGAGACGGCGGGACGTTCCATGGCGGAAAAGACTTGGAGGGCTGGTGGCTTGGGGTTTGAGTTTGGGTTCTTCTGGATTTGACTTGCGTAGAAGCCGGCAAATTGAGAAGTGGTATCTTGCCCGAGTGGTCTAAAGGGGCGGACTTAAGATCCGCTAGACATTACAGTCTGCGTGGGTTCAAACCCCACAGATACCAAGCGTCACCCGTTGCGCCTCGAGCAGCTTGGAGGAGTCGAAGCTGTGCGAGTGGCGCAGCAAATTGCAGTTAGCCCACCGTGCTAATTATTTTTTGAATGGTTGCAAGAAACAACATCTCTCTTTTTGTATTTCAAAGCGCCAGATAGGAGTCGATTGACTTTGAACGGACGGCTAAGAAGAACGACAACGCGTCCATAGCTCGAATGAAATACTTTGAATCATATACAAGAAATGCGTTGAAAATAAGAGCGTCCTTTCCTTGTTTCTGGTATCTTGCCCGAGTGGTCTAAGGGGCGGACTTAAGATCCGCTAGACATTACAGTTTGCGTGGGTTCAAACCCCACAGATACCAAGCGTCACCCGTTGCGCCTCGAGCAGCTTGGAGGAGTCGAAGTTGCGCGAGTGGCGCAGCAAATTGCAGTTAGCCCGCCGTGGTAATAAATTTTTGAATGGTTGCAAGATACAACATCTCTCTTTTTGTATTTCAAAGCGCCAGATAGGAGTCGATTGGCGTTGAACGGACGGCTAAGAAGAACGACAACGCGTCTATAGCTCGAATGAGATACTTTGTTTCATATACAAGCAATGCGTTGAAATTAAGAGTGTCCTTTCCTTGTTTCTGGTATCTTGCCGGAGTGGTCTAAGGGGCGGACTTAAGATCCGCTAGACATTACAGTCTGCGTGGGTTCAAACCCCACAGATACCAAGCGTCACCCGTTGCACCTCGAGCAGCTTGGAGGAGTCGAAGCTGTGCGAGTGGCGCAGCAAATTGGAGTCAGCCTACCGTGCTGATTAATTTTTGGATGGTTGCAAGAAACAACATCTCTCTAATTGTATTTAAAGGCGCGAGATGGGAGTCGATTAACTTTGAACGGACGGCTAAGAAGAACGACAACGCGTCTATAGCTCGATTGAAATACTTTGTTTCATACACAAGCAATGCGTTGAAATTAAGAGTGTCCTTTCCTTGTTTCTGGTATCTTGCCCGAGGGTCTAAGGGGGCGGAGTTAAGATCCACTAGACATTACAGTCTGCGTGAATTCAAACCACACAGATACCTAGCGTCACCCGTTGCACCTCGAGCAGCTTGGAGGAGTCGAAGCTTTGCGAGTGGCGCAGCAAATTGGAGTCAGCCCGCCGTGCTAATTAATTTTTGAATGGTTGCAAGAAACAACATCTCTCTTTTTGTAATTCAAAGCGCCAGATAGGAGTCGATTGACTTTGAACGGACGGCTAAGAAGAACGACAACGCGTCTATAGCTCGAATGAAATACTTTGAATGATATACAAGCAATGCGTTGAAAATAAGAGCGTCCTTTCCTTGTTTCTGGTATCTTGCCCGAGTGGTCTAAAGGGGCGGACTTAAGATCCGCTAGACGTTACAGTTTGCGTGGGTTCAAACCCCACAGATACCAAGCGTCACCCTTGCAACTCGAGCAGCTTGGAGGAGTCGAAGCTTTGCGAGTGGCGCAGCAAATTGCAGTCAGCCCACCGTGCTGATTAATTTTTGAATGGTTGCAAGAAACAACATCTCTCTATTTGTAATTCAAAGCGCCAGATAGGAGTCGATTGACTTTGAACGGACGGCTAAGAAGAACGACAACGCGTCTATAGCTCGAATGAAATACTTTGAATGATATACAAGCAATGACTTGAAATTAAGAGCGTCCTTTCCTTGTTTCTGGTATCTTGCCCGAGTGGTCTAAAGGGGCGGACTTAAGATCCGCTAGACGTTACAGTTTGCGTGGGTTCAAACCCCACAGATACCAAGCGTCACCCGTTGCACCTCGAGCAGCTTGGAGGAGTCGAAGCTTTGCGAGTGGCGCAGCAAATTGGAGTCAGCCAGCCGTGCTATTTCAGTTTTGAATGGTTGCAGGAAACAACATCTCTCTAATTGTATTTCAAGGCGCCAGATGGGAGTCGATTAACTTTGAACGGACGGCTAAGAAAAACGACAACGCGTCTATAGCTCGATTGAAATACTGTGTTTCATACACAAGCAATGCGTTGAAATTAAGAGTGTCCTTTCCTTGTTTCTGGTATCTTGCCTGAGGGTCAAAGGGGGCGGACTTAAGATCCGCTAGACATTACAGTCTGTGTGAATTCAAACCACACAGATACCTAGCGTCACCCGTTGCACCTCGAGCAGCTTGAAGGAGTTGAAGCTTTGCGAGTGGCGCAGCAAATTGGAGTCAGCCCGCCGTGCTAATTAATTTTTGAATGGTTGCAAGAAACAACATCTCTCTTTTTGTAATTCAAAGCGCCAGATAGGAGTCGATTAACTTTGAACGGACGGCTAAGAAGAACGACAACGCGTCTATAGCTCGATTGAAATACTGTGTTTCATACACAAGCAATGCGTTGAAATTAAGAGTGTCCTTTCCTTGTTTCTGGTATCTTGCCTGAGGGTCAAAGGGGGCGGACTTAAGATCCGCTAGACATTACAGTCTGCGTGGGTTCAAACCCCACAGATACCAAGCGTCAC
>NC_090618.1:1228515-1233577 GCF_004359215.1 Bremia lactucae
TTGCGGTGGGCGCGCCAGCGACCTCACCCAACGCACTAAGTACTCTGGTTAATTGTCGTCACGAAAGCGGTAATCCGGCTCCTCGTGCGCATTTACCAAGTAGGAAGTAGTTTTCAGACTGATTTATTTTTAATAGTATAAAATATAAATACCTATTTTTACCAATCAAAATGTCATCTCTTTAGATAACAGTTAATATTTATTGCGAGCGTATCTTTCTAGATACCTCGCGTAACGGATGACGCTAGGCGTCATTCCTCCTAATGTGAATGCACCCATGTGCATCACATATACAAGGGTTGGTCACAAATGTGAACCACTCATGTGCATCACATATACAAGGGTTGGTCACAAATGTGACCCACCCAAGTGCTGGGTCTTATTTATTTAATTTAGAAATTGATTATCCATTAAGTACACCAAGTGTACTTAACGTGGACTGTGTAACATTAGGGCAAAACTTTAGCCCGTTACATTCTGGTTAGGCGCTTTTCAATTCTTTCAGTTGCTTGGTGTGATGGGTTCCGCTTCTTGTTTAAATCTTTTTTTTAATACATGGAGAGTTGGACACACCTCTTGTAATGACATCTTTAGCACAATCGGCAATATTTTGTCTTCGGATCTTTTATTACGCCTTGGACGATACGGATACTTGACAGGTGTGCAATGCAAAATTTTTTGGAGAGCTGAATGTATGCGAGAAGGCAAGCTGCACAATGAAGAGACAGCCATTTTGCGTGCACACTGCCTTGTAGCGCCGTTTATCGCTTGACACAACACGAAACGGACGGTTGCAATTTCGATTGTATTCGATAATTCGATTTTATTAGAGTAACATCTATCCTCGAAGAAGCTGCTAGCTTGCTGTTGCTCGTCGTAGCTATCCATCGCTGGTACTAATATGCAGGAAAATGCAATTGTTGATGTGGCGAGCAAGAGGTTGCGGGAGTGGGACATCAAAGTTTTGCAACATGCCAGAATTATACATATTGCAGCATTATAGATCCTACAATAATTAGAACAGGATATGTGTCAAATTTCGTCAGAACAGCAGAATACGTAAATGGAAAAGTCTTACAGAGTCTTAATCTACTCGAAAGTTTATTGATTACGTGACTTGATTAAAGGATGCTAAAACTCCGTCGCATGTTTATGACAAATCTGTTTGAATAATGAGGCCTTCAAACCATATCTCTTCATGATACCTTCTCTGCCTCATGGCTACGATCAAGTTCTTCATGATCCCAAGCTTGTGTATACTCGTACGTATATTATACATGCATGGTATATTTTTTATTTATTATTAATTTTATTTATTTTTAAATTTCCCATCTTTTATTAATCTTGACATCATATTTTCAACATTCACGAATTTAATATCATTGAGCCACTAAGACATTACTTATAACGGTTGTTTGATTTAAGTTTACATCAACCGGTCTAAGAGGGCCGACTTAAAATACAGTCCGCGTGGGTTCAAACCTCACAGATACCAAGCGTCACCCGTTACGTCTGGAGCAGCTTGGAGGAGCCAAATCTGTGCCAGAGGCGCAGCTAATTGCAGGCAGCTAGCCGTGCAATTAAATATTTTTGAATGGTTGCAAAATACAACATCTCTGTGTTTGCATTTCAAAGCGCCAGACGGGAGTCGATTGACTTTAAACGGATCTCTAAGAGTGCTAAGAAGAACGACAACGCGTCTACAGCTCGAATGATATACTTTGTTTCATACACAAGCAATCGGATCAAATTACAGAGTGTCATTTCTTTATTTCTCGTATCTTGCCCGAGTGACTAGGAGGCGGACTTAAGATCCGCTAGACATTACAGTCTGCGTGGGTTCAAACCCCACAGATACCAAGCGTCACCCGTTGCGCCTCGAGCAGTTTGGAGGAGTTGAAGCTTTGCGAGTGGCGCAGCAAATTGGAGTCAGCCCGCCGTGCTAATTAATTTTTGAATGGTTGCAAGAAACAACATCTCTCTTTTTGTATTTCAAAGCGCCAGATAGGAGTCGATTGACTTTGAACGGACGGCTAAGAAGAACGACAACGCGTCTATAGCTCGAATGAAATACTTTGAATGATATACAAGCAATGCGTTGAAATTAAGAGTGTCCTTTCCTTGTTTCTGGTATCTTGCCTGAGTGGTCTAAGGAACGGACTTAAGATCCGCTAGACATTACAGTCTGCGTGGGCTCAAACCCCACAGATACCAAGCGTCACCCGTTGCGCCTCGAGCAGCTTGGAGGAGTCGAAGCTGTGCGAGTGGCGCAGCAAATTGGAGTCAGCCAGCCGTGCTATTTCAGTTTTGAATGGTTGCAAGAGTCAACATCTTTCTATTTGTATTTCAAGGCGCCAGATGGGAGTCGATTGACGTTGAACGGACGGCTAAGAAGAACGACAACGCGTCTATAGCTCGAATGAGAAACTTTGTTTGATATACAAGCAATGCGTTGAAATTAATAGTGTCCTTTTCTTGTTTCTGGTATCTTGCCCGAGTGGTCTAAAGGGGCGGACTTAAGATCCGCTAGACATTACAGTCTGCGTGGGTTCAAACCCCACAGATACCAAGCGTCACCCGTTGCACCTCGAGCAGCTTGGAGGAGTCGAAGCTTTGCGAGTGGCGCAGCAAATTGCAGTCAGCCCACCGTGCTGATTAATTTTTGAATGGTTGCAAGAAACAACATCTCTCTATTTGTATTTCAAGGCGCCAGATGGGAGTCGATTGACGTTGAACGGACGGCTAAGAAGAACGACAACGCGTCTATAGCTCGAATGAAATACTTTGTTTCATATACAAGCAATGCGTTGAAATTAAGAGTGTCCTTTCCTTGTTTCTGGTATCTTGCCCGACTGGTCTAAGGGGGCGGAGTTAAGATCCGCTAGACATTACAGTCTGCGTGGGTTCAAACCCCACAGATACCAAGCGTCACTCATTGCGCCTCGAGCAGCTTGGAGAAGTCGAAGCTATGCGAGTGCGGGTGCCGTTGCACTCCTGGCAAACGCACTTCTTTTTACCGCACCAGGCTTTAGGCACTGTGCCGGTTGATGCGACGCTTGACTTCCTGCCTGCTCGCTGTCCGCTGCCACAGTCTCTCGGCTCTGTGCAGGACTATGGAACACATGACTACTTGTCCTTGCCCAGTCTTCACAAGCTGGGTAGGAATTCGTGTCACCTGACATCCAGTCGGTACACTTTCAACTACACCCGGCTTGAGGTTCTGGGTAGATTTTTGTGACGTTTGACATCCCGTCAACGCACTCTCATCTCTGTTTGTCATGACATCAGTTGCATACACCTCTTGCAGGAGCACATCCTTTCCGGTGTCCTAAGTAAAGTTAGCAACTGTGCGTGTACGCCAGTCTATCCATGGTTGGTGTTATTCCAACCATAGCATGCCTAGGATGAGGTCATACGGACTCTCGATACCTAGCACTGTGAACTTCTCTTTATAACAGAATTCACTGAAGCTGAAGGGGAGTTCTCCCTTAACTCCCTCAGACTTAACGAGCGCGCCGTTCGCTAAATGAATGATCGCCTCTTCTCGCTTGCCATCTGGCAAAGCGACCCAAACATCGCCGGCCTCTTTCTGAATGCCGCGAGTCTTACAAAATTCTATGATGCAAACGAATCCACTAGGAGGGTCATCACCTGGTCATAGTCTCGTACTTGAGCGCTATAGACCAAAAGGATTGAATTCCGAAATTTCGGTACATCAGGGACTATGCTACCCATTTGTTCGATAGCTTTAAACTTAGGGGTAGCTTCATAGTCCGCGTCAGTAGGGCATCCCGCCCCAACTGCGCTCCTGCATTTCCCGAACCCTCAGTGGTCGATGCAGAACTGACGCGTATCACACGCTGGTTTTTGCCATCACCCTTTGAATAGGGAGTCCTCTTACTGGGCGTTTTAGCACCAGCAGGGACCCTGGCATAGCAGCGAGCCATCATATGACCGCGCTTGCCGAATGTAAAGTAGACTACCTCTGCATTGCCCAACTCCATGGGAGTGGCATCTGTCCTCTCGGCCGACGGCTTGTACCAAGCGGTTGCCGAGGCACTGTTGTAGGTTTGCTCCAACAAAGGCAATTTGGATTGCCTCTTCCATCGCCGACGGCAACTTTCTGAAAAGGGCCTGTCGCGATGCGCCATGCCGTAGTCCGTTTATAACGTGGGCACCTTAATGTCCTTCGGAATTGGACCTACGGAAAGGGAATGCCAACAGCAAGCGCATCTCCTGCACATACTTTTGCAGAGATCGCTTCGCCTGCCGCGCTTTAAAAAAGCGCGCCTGCAGCAACACCTCGTTGTTAGAGAACGACTACGTCCGCCATGAGCGCCGAGTAAGCCACTCTGTGGCCTTACCGCGCAGGTGCGACATGGCGTACGACACCATCCAACTGTCTCTCTCGATGACCTGCGCCACACCGCCTTTTTCCACGACTAACAGCCAGTGAACAATCGTGTGCGCTGCAGTTCCATCGAATTTGAGCGGGGCCTTGGCTGAGGCAGCGGGGCAGAGAACATCTCAACAGTCCTGTTAAAAGCCTCGCTCCGAGCCTGCTCGCGCCTCAGCTCATCCTGGGTCCGAGTTTTGGACTCCACCGCAGGATGGCTCTATGCCTCGGACGTGGCTCTCCGCTGTCCGAGCACGAATGCCTCAAACTGCTTCAACTGAGCAACATGTTACTCAGGAGGATTGCCGAAGGAGCCTGCCTGACCAGGGCTTGTTCACCCGGTCCCTGCGACAAGTGCTTTGCCTCCTCCCGATGATGTTCAGAGAGGTGGGGCAAATGAGCTCAATCGATAATAAGGCTCATCTTCACGTACACGCGCAGAGATGCAGGTCGTGTGAAGGATATCAAGTGCTACCAAGTGTAGGCGGGCACGTCTTAATGTGGCAACGCTCTACTTAAGCACGCACCCTAGCACAGCGAGAAGCGGGTTGACCGTCTACTCTCGCGTGCAGTGAATTTGTTGTGGTGTGCGCCTTAGCGACCTCACTCAACGCACAAAATATTCTGGTATATGTGTCGTCATGGGAGCGATGATCCGACTCCTCG
>NC_090618.1:1251575-1311504 GCF_004359215.1 Bremia lactucae
TTCAAAGCGCCAGATAGGAGTCGATTGACTTTGAACGGACGGCTAAGAAGAACGACAACGCGTCTATAGCTCGAATGAAATACTTTGAATGATATACAAGCAATGACTTGAAATTAAGAGTGTCCTTTCCTTGTTTCTGGTATCTTGCCTGAGTGGTCTAAGGGGCGGACTTAAGATCCGCTAGACATTACAGTCTGCGTGGGCTCAAACCCCACAGATACCAAGCGTCACCCGTTGCGCCTCGAGCAGCTTGGAGGAGTCGAAGCTGTGCGAGTGGCGCAGCAAATTGGAGTCAGCCAGCCGTGCTATTTCAGTTTTGAATGGTTGCAAGAAACAACATCTTTCTATTTGTATTTCAAGGCGCCAGATGGGAGTCGATTGACGTTGAACGGACGGCTAAGAAGAACGACAACGCGTCTATAGCTCGAATGAAATACTTTGTTTCATATACAAGCAATGACTTGAAATTAAGAGTGTCCTTTCCTTGTTTCTGGTATCTTGCCCGAGTGGTCTAAAGGGGCGGACTTAAGATCCGCTAGACATTACAGTCTGCGTGGGTTCAAACCCCACAGATACCAAGCGTCACCCGTTGCACCTCGAGCAGCTTGGAGGAGTCGAAGCTTTGCGAGTGGCGCAGCGAATTGGAGTCAGCCAGCCGTGCTATTTAATTTTTGAATGGTTGCAAGAAACAACATCTCTCTATTTGCATTTCAAGGCGCCAGATGGGAGTCGATTGGCGTTGAACGGACGGCTAAGAAGAACGACAACGCGTCTATAGCTCGAATGAAATACTTTGTTTCATATACAAGCAATGCGTTGAAATTAAGAGTGTCCTTTCCTTGTTTCTGGTATCTTGCCCGACTGGTCTAAGGGGGGGAGTTCAGATCCGCTAGACATTACAGTCTGCGTGGGTTCAAACCCCACAGATACCAAGCGTCACTCATTGCGCCTCGAGCAGCTTGGAGAAGTCGAAGCTATGCGAGTGCGGGTGCCGTTGCACTCCTGGCAAACGCACTTTTTTTTACCGCACCAGGCTTTAGGCACTGTGCCGGTTGATGCGACGCTTGACTTCCTGCCTGCTCGCTGTCCGCTGCCACAGTCTCTCGGCTCTGTGCAGGACTATGGAACACATGACTACTTGTCCTTGCCCAGTCTTCACAAGCTGGGTAGGAATTCGTGTCACCTGACATCCAGTCGGTACACTTTCAACTACACCCGGCTTGAGGTTCTGGGTAGATTTTTGTGACGTTTGACATCCCGTCAACGCACTCTTATCTCTGTTTGTCATGACATCAGTTGCATACACCTCTTGCAGGAGCACATCCTTTCCGGTGTCCTAAGTAAAGTTAGCAACTGTGCGTGTACGCCAGTCTATCCATGGTTGGTGTTATTCCAACCATAGCATGCCTAGGATGAGGTCATACGGACTCTCGATACCTAGCACTGTGAACTTCTCTTTATAACAGAATTCACTGAAGCTGAAGGGGGGTTCTCCCTTAACTCCCTCAGACTTAACGAGCGCGCCGTTCGCTAAATGAATGATCGCCTCTTCTCGCTTGCCATCTGGCAAAGCGACCCAAACATCGCCGGCCTCTTTCTGAATGCCGCGAGTTTTACAAAATTCTATGATGCAAACGAATCCACTAGGAGGGTCATCACCTGGTCATAGTCTCGTACTTGAGCGCTATAGACCAAAAGGATTGAATTCTGAAATTTCGGTACATCAGGGACTATGCTACCCATTTGTTCGATAACTTTAAACTTAGGGGTAGCTTCATAGTCCGCGTCAGTAGGGCATCCCGCCCCAACTGCGCTCCTGCATTTCCCGAACCCTCAGTGGTCGATGCAGAACTGACGCGTATCACACGCTGGTTTTTGCCATCACCCTTTGAATAGGGAGTCCTCTTACTGGGCGTTTTAGCACCAGCAGGGACCCTGGCATAGCAGCGAGCCATCATATGACCGCGCTTGCCGAATGTAAAGTAGACTACCTCTGCATTGCCCAACTCCATGGGAGTGGCATCTGTCCTCTCGGCCGACGGCTTGTACCAAGCGGTTGCCGAGGCACTGTTGTAGGTTTGCTCCAACAAAGGCAATTTGGATTGCCTCTTCCATCGCCGACGGCAACTTTCTGAAAAGGGCCTGTCGCGATGCGCCATGCCGTAGTCCGTTTATAACGTGGGCACCTTAATGTCCTTCGGAATTGGACCTACGGAAAGGGAATGCCAACAGCAAGCGCATCTCCTGCACATACTTTTGCAGAGATCGCTTCGCCTGCCGCGCTTTAAAAAAGCGCGCCTGCAGCAACACCTCGTTGTTAGAGAACGACTACGTCCGCCATGAGCGCCGAGTAAGCCACTCTGTGGCCTTACCGCGCAGGTGCGACATGGCGTACGACACCATCCAACTGTCTCTCTCGATGACCTGCGCCACACCGCCTTTTTCCACGACTAACAGCCAGTGAACAATCGTGTGCGCTGCAGTTCCATCGAATTTGAGCGGGGCCTTGGCTGAGGCAGCGGGGCAGAGAACATCTCAACAGTCCTGTTAAAAGCCTCGCTCCGAGCCTGCTCGCGCCTCAGCTCATCCTGGGTCTGAGTTTTGGACTCCACCGCAGCATGGCTCTATGCCTCGGACGTGGCTCTCCGCTGTCCGAGCACGAATGCCTCAAACTGCTTCAACTGAGCAACATGTTACTCAGGAGGATTGCCGAAGGAGCCTGCCTGACCAGGGCTTGTTCACCCGGTCCCTGCGACAAGTGCTTTGCCTCCTCCCGATGATGTTCAGAGAGGTGGGGCAAATGAGCTCAATCGATAATAAGGCTCATCTTCACGTACACGCCCAGAGATGCAGGTCGTGTGAAGGATATCAAGTGCTACCAAGTGTAGGCGGGCACGTCTTAATGTGGCAACGCTCTACTTAAGCACGCACCCTAGCACAGCGAGAAGCGGGTTGACCGTCTACTCTCGCGTGCAGTGAATTTGTTGTGGTGTGCGCCTTAGCGACCTCACTCAACGCACAAAATATTCTGGTATATGTGTCGTCATGGGAGCGATGATCCGACTCCTCGCGCGCAGTTTTCAAGTAGGAAGTAGTTTTGAGACTGATTTATATTTAAGTGCATTATAAATAAATACCTATTTTTAACTAATTCTAAAATGTCATCTCTTTAGATAACACTAATATGTATTGCGAGCATATATTTCTAGATATCTCGCGTAACGGATGACGTTAGCCGTCATCCCGCTAATGTGAATGCCCTCAGTGACATTATGTAACGGGGTGTATCGTTACATTAAATTAACACTTGAAGGTTGTTAATTAATATATTATCTAAAAGGAACATAATATTTGGAGAATATTACTTTATATAGTAATGTTTAGAATTCTTATCCATAAATAGGTATAGACCATTATATCTATTTATTCCGCAGATTGATCAGCTGTAGATGTAACAAAAGAGAGAGACAGATAAGATAAGATAAGAATTCAGTTGCATGTTTAGCATTAGTTTATAATTAAGTTAGAGTTAACAGATAGAAAGAAAAGAATTTTTAAAATATTAATACAGTTTTCATTTTACCCTCTTTAAGCTAGTTACCTTTGCACGTACTAGTGTGCGTGAAATAATGTAAGGCACCCACTCGCAACTGAAGCAGTGCGAAGTGGACTTGTACTGAAGCGCCCCGTTACACATTACATACACGAGAATGTGGGTCACAATGTGAACCACACCCAAGTGGTAATTCCAATTACATAACTTAAGTATTTGACCATCCCTTAGGTTCACATTGTCTATTTTAGGGAGATTGTGCAACATTAGGGCAACTTAATTTCGTAACATAAATAGCGAACGTATTTATTCTAAATACCTCGGCTCGCAGATGATGTCAGTCCCGAACGTCATCCTTTTTGATGTGAATGCACCACATACACAAGGTTGGGTCACGATTTGAACTTCGAGTTACAGGTCAATGAATTCCCACTAAGCTATCTTTTCTAGGAAAAATATTATTTCAACCTCATAAATTAATGGACCTCGCCGTTAAGTGTACTTAACGGGCTAAAAAAAGAGATAGAAGGGAATGAAAAAGCCAAATTAAAATCTCATAAAACGAAAAACTTTTTTGTCACACTCTTGATTCGTCGCGATTTGTTGCTAAGTTTCTTAAACAATCCTGTAAAACCAAGACTTTTTCAATCCTTCCATTGCTGCTACTTGGCTTGTGCTCATCCATCGAGAAGCAATCGTCTCATTCCGAGTCTTCTTCCTCCACGGTCCGTCGTTTCTTGTGGCTCTGAATGACCATTTCATCCTCTTCATCCTCCTCTTGTCCATCATCCCCGCCAGCATCATTGTCACTCTCACTTTTATCCGCTTCACGCTTTAATGCACTTTGTCGTTGGTTACTGCGATACTCATCAAAGCCACCACCAGGCACTGGACGACGAACTCCCGGTTTACGTACGATTCCAACCACACTTTTACGCTTTCCAAACTGCTCTTTAATTGCTCCAACATGTTCCTCATCATCGTATTCCATAGCATCAAACCCTTCTTCTAAAAACTGCGCATCCATACGAGACGATCGTTCGCGATCAAATTCATACCCCTGCCGTGCTTTCTTTCGATTCTGAAGCCGTAGCTTCTCGTCCGTAATTTTAACCCGTTGTTCCTGTTCCCGTTCCCCATCAAGCTCGGAAATGTACTCTTTCATCTTCTGGACGCTCTTATTATGCTTTGCACGCATTGACATGGTAAGACTCTTGTGGGACTTACTCGCAGTAGTCATGGGTCGAATTGTAAACTTCTCCTTCACGCGAGCGTGGCATTCCAATACACTCTCTTGTCCTATCACGACATCGTGCGTATCTTGAAATTCGGGACTATCACTGGCCATTTCATTCACAAAAAGAAAAGAATTTGAAAGCTTTTGACGCGAAAGGGTCAAAGCTTCTTTGCCTACAAACATGGTAAACGTGCCGTCTTCCCATTGTACGAGCTTCGTATTGGATTCACGCAATGGTACCTTGGTTGTCTCGTGTACTACCACACGACCTGAAACCGTGTCGCGCTTGTAGCGCCACCGTACGTAGTTCCGATACAACATCTCATCGGATGGATTGTCCATTTCAGCTCGAATCGAGTCGTTTGTGTATGGTTCCGGCACAAGACGTAAGATATTGGGCATCTTGGTGATAAAGTACGTCGTTGTGCTTGGAGCTTTGGGGGTTCGTGGGAGCCAAATCGTAGTGGCATATCGACTGTCTACATCGCCACTTTTAGAGAGCGTACGATCCGTATTCTCGTCTCCAAAAAGATCGTCCGTCGTGCGTCCCGTATCGCGTGCAGGGGACTCTTTTACACCGCTAGAGTATCAAATGTACACACACACACATGGTGTCAAAGACTGTAGTAACAAGCTATTGAAAGGAAAAAAGCGAGCGTACGAAGCTTTGAATTCTTCTTCTTCCGAGTCATAATCCGAGCCAAATAAATCTTCAATTTCCTTGTCCTTTTCTTCGTTCTTTGGCAATAAATTTGTCGTCATGCCAATTTTCTTCTCGTTTTGTCCGTCAAAGAGATCGCCCTTGTCGATTGATTTCGTACGATCACCGTTCTTTGCATCCATATAAGTGCTACGATTCGTCTCTTTGTTCGTTTCCTCGTTATTGTACGGAACCGACGAGCCACCGAGGTCAAATTCATCTTCGCTATTGCTACTACTACCCGATTCCGCTTTAGGAGACAACGCCATGACTTGTTTTAATATAAAACACACAAAACACCAAATAGTCAACCCTTTTTTTCCATCGAATTGGGTACAACACACCCATTTTGTTGCCAACGAAAGATGGAGCAGATTCTGCAAATGCAGGATGATATCCACAAGCTCCGGAAGCTCATGGATGTCGTGTTTGAGAAAATGTAACCCACAAAAACACAACCAGTCGACCCTTTTTTCCATCAAATTGGGTACAACGCACCCATTTTGTTGCCAACGAAAGATGGAACAGATTCTGCAAATGCAGGATGATATCCACAAGCTCCGGAAGCTCATGGATGTCGTGTTTGAGAAAATGTAATGAAACTATGATGGTAACAGAAGCAAAAACAAACGCTTATTCAAAGTCCTGACTTTTGTACTAGCGAGAACCAGTCCGAGCAACAGCCGTACGATACGACAGACGCCTACGGTGCGTGGCAAAAACCCGGCAGTCGTGCTCTCATTCTTAACAAATCTATTGACAGCGGATAAAGATCGAATTGTCGAAATGCTTAATCGACTAAGCTCGAGGGTGTGTGTCTCGAATCACAATTCCTTATGATTCCCACCACACTTTTTCACGCGAGTTGTCGTCGCTACTTTCTAGATGGTTGACGCTGATATGTCGAATCTGACTGCGATTCCGACTAAAGATGCCACAGTAGAGGACATTGCGGTACGACAAAAAGAGAGACAACAACACTTGCTTTCATCGTTTTTATTTTTTTATTTATTGCGTATTTTTTGGATTAGGAACTCAAGCAAAAGATTCATCGCATTGAAGTCGAGCGTCAAACCATTAATCGACGCGCGGGGGCATCTTTAAAAGGAATGTTGTAACCCATACTCGCCAATTTCCTGCTCCTACTTCTGCTCTTTCGTCGTGTATACGTGCCTACGTTCCAATAACCTCCCTTCCAATCGCACCCTCTTTTTTTTTTCTTCTCTACTCGTTAAAGTCAAATTCATGGGAATTCGCCCAAATATCATTGGTAAGCGCCTTGACAACATCCTTCTCTACTACGTGACTTGGTGATTTCTTTGAAACTACCGCGGCAGCCATTAATGGTGACGTGACCTTCGTTTGTTTTGCATGCTCCACCGTCTCGGTAATATCCCATTCATCCTGTGCCACTTCATCCGCAAGTTGTTCCCATAATCCCGTTGTTTTTAAATAAATCTCGAGCGCCGATGCACTTTCAAAACGATCTTCCCCCGAAATGGCGGTTTTTGGATTCGCACTTGGCTTAAAGTAATCGTATTCAAACCGTCCAGGGCGATAATACCATCCACGTGCCAAGAGTTTCTTGAGCACCGTGCCAAACTTCATACTCGGGACTTTCAAAACCTTCGCTTGAGTGATTAAAGGGCTACGAGCCACGTCGCCTCGTGTCGCTTTTTTTGAAGCTTTTTTGACCTTCTTGGGCTTTGGAAGACTGGATAACCCATACAAGGCCACACTCCGTTTCCGTGCGGCTTGTTGCTCTAAGCGTTGATGATGACGTTCGAGTGCAAGTTCTCGCTCTTGTTCAACGGCCACGTCGTGTTCGTTTCGAAGTTCGTTTTCAATGCGTTTCCACGTTCCACTGACTTTCAAGAAATCTTCGAAATCGGCTTGCGAATGAAAATAATTGACATTCAATGCTTTTGTCGCTTTTGTATACGTTGGTGCAAAGTAATCGTACTCGAACGTGCCACTTTTACAATGCCACCCCTCAGCTTGTAGTTTCTTGTACACAATACCAAACGAACATCGAAATTCAGGCGCAAGAAAGTGAAACTCGTCCAATGAAGTGGTGTTTTCCGAAACACTAGGCTCGTTTGTTTCTTGTTTTCTTAAATTCGTATGCTTGAGAACGACTTTGCTGGGTTTTCCTTTCAACGATCCAGAGGATCGTTTTCCTGAGGAAGCAAGTTTACGCTTTGTACTCGAAGTCGTCGAAGCCACTTGTGTATGCTTGGCAGGGGTGACAAAAGAAGCACTTTTAGCAGTAGTGTCTTGAACTCCTTTTATTTGTTTCACTGCAGGTGATGGGGTTTTAAATAACGAAGTCTTGGCTTTCGTGAAAGTCGATTCGACCTTTGGCAAAGGTGCGAATGAAAGGACTTGAAACCCTTCCACGGACTCCCCAAGTGGAATGTCCCCCACTTCTTCTGCCAAACATTGTAATACGGCTTTCTTTTTGCTTTGAAACACGGTTTCGTTTGGCTTAAAATCTTCAAATTTGGTCTGTGGCTTGACATACCACGTTTCGGTGCCACAAGTCATTGTAAACCACTTGAATTCGTTTTCAGCAATGGGCCAGAGCAGGTCCCAAAGCCCATTATCATCGTGCTCATCACCCGTGGTTGCACCGACTAATTGAATGAATTTCCAACAAGCTTTGCGTTTTGAGTCAAACACGTTGATATTTGGTTTGAAATTAAAGAATTGTACGCCTGGCATGGCACAGAATAAAGTATTGAGACCGTGAGCGATTTGCCATCCATCGGATTCCACTAACTTCGAGACGCTCGGGAATACGCGTGTAAATTTGCCTTCCGGTCCTTTCGCACGAAATTCATCGAGGGGATCACTAGTATTCTCGGTTGTTTTGAAAGGCTTGACGACTTTGGTCGGTGAAGGAATCGACTTGAAGGTCGGGGAGGCGTGCGCTTGAAACGGCGCGTGTTCCTGGGTAGAAGTCGATTGATTGTGCGTGGAGTAAGACTTTACGTGCGCTTTGATAAGCGACTCATTAAAAGTCGTGTCGCGATTCTCTTGCATGAATACTTGCGTGCTTAAGAGTTCAGCGTCAGGATCGGGCTCGCTGGAGATCGACTTTTCCTCACATTTCTCCTCCATCATTAATGCTGTTTCTCCGTCTACTTGTGCAGGCACTTTGTTGTCAAGAGACTGGAGTACAGCCGTCATGCACTAAAAGCTCTTTGGGAGCAAGTCGATCGTGACTATTACAAGTTTTAAGGCTTGATAAAGTATTGGAATCTTCATGAAATGGTACAAAACTATTGGCGCCAACGATTTGAGCCCATTATTAGAGTCTTAAAAGGGCACAAATACTCCCCTTTATTTATCCGAAAGGTTTAAACGACAAAAAGCGCGCCAAAGGGACGTCCTGCATCTCATTTCTCAAGGATTTCAAAGGTCTTTGATCCAAAGCATGACGCGTCATGATTGCGAACAACATACGACGTTGCAGTGGGTAAAGTTGCGTAGTATGTCTTTCTTCTGGCCAGCGTGTGTGTACAAGAGCTACTCGGCTGCTGTCGCCCACGCCCACGATGTGTGGACACTACGGAATGCAAAGCCTGTGCTTGACACCGAAGATTGTGTGCTTTACTTCTTTGGCGTTGGACCACGTGCCTGTCACGTAGTGGCACCGGGTGCATCGCCAAGCTTGCAGCTCTGTGTAGTACACGAGGAAGACCTGACGCTCGCCTCCTGGACAGCTCCTGATGACTTTACGAGGCTTTGCAAGAACCTTAATATACCCATGGCGATGATCACTCGTGCGCAGAACAACGTCTGTTTCATACGAGCATGCAATGAGGCTAGTAAATACGCCAATGACGTACACACGAATGAGCAAGCCGCAGCGCTATTTGTGACGTTTCTTTCCATGGCGAAAACAGCGCATACAATCGACAAGGCTATTGTCGAGCAAGAAACACTTCCTCTTTCAACGACAATGCATCTCAAGGCTAGCCAGAACGTTCCTCCTTCCACAGTCAAGCACACAACAACCACAACAAACGTTCTTCCGCTTTTAAAAACTCCCGATAAAACGACTCTTGTCGCAACGTGTTGGTCTCAAATGCTCCAAAATGGTTGGGAAACAATGACACAAGGAGACGGACAAGTGCTTTATAAAATGCCAAATACGCGTTTTGTAGCGTTTAAACCAAATGTCAATCTCTTTGACTCACTTGAAAAAGCTTGCGTACACTACATACGGGATTGGATCCAACAAACGCGCTTAAACAGCTCTACTGAAGCAAGTAGTGACTTTATTGCGTTGTTCTGGTCCATGGCGGCTGCTAGTGGCTGGGAAAGTATGGAAACGACGACCGAGACGTTGTATAAGCACGCAAATTTGCCATTTGATCAATGGGTGCCGAATGTCACGATCTTTTGCTCGAAAACACACGCTGTGGTCAAGTTTTTAGAGGAAAGTGGATTTGTGACTTCTTGTGACGAGTTGACTGCAAATACAATTGAAAAGTGTTTAATTACGCATTTGAAAAGGAAGGAATTGGATCTGGAATTGGAGAACGAGGAGCTCCAAGTCGAAAAAAGGGAGACCAAAGGTTTGGATGAAGAAGCGAGCGAAGATGAAGACATTTGCGAGAGTACGGAGGTGGTTGCTACCGTGGCTGGAACGTCCGTGATACAAGACATAACAACCAAGAAAGACAGTCCTTTGAAAGCTTGTAAGACGACATCAAAGTCTTTTAAAACGATGAATTCAATTGCAATGATTCCTGTGTTTAAAATGGCCTTTGGAAAGCTCGAGTGTGAATTAAAGCGTCGTGGATGGTACTGGAAAAGTGGCGGTCTTCAGTGGAAGTATTATCAGCCCTATTGCAAGACGAAAGATCCAAAAACTCTCGAGCCAAATGTCGATTACTTTTGTGGTCGTGAAAACCTCGAGACGTATCTCGATCGCAGTGGGGAGTATGAACATATTCGTGCCAAATTAGAAGAAGCGCATAGACGCCAATACATTGTCGAAAGCGAGAGTGAAGACGAAAACGACCTTGTTGTGAATGAACGCAGCTCCTTGTATGGTCCCCACTCTCTTAACGAGACAACGTTCTCGTTAAAACACCGTCCTAATCGATCCACGTCCATCGATCCTTCCAAACGTCCTCGCTCGAAATCAAGCGGATTTTCTTCCCAAACAACGCTTGCCGAGGTGAAATTTGGTGAAATTTGGCGCGTGCTTTCGGACGATGGATGGCACTATCGGTATGGAAAACTCGAGTGTGATTACTTTAAACCTCATTGTGCAAGTACGAACGAGGGGATTCCAGGACACGACTACTTTCGAACAAAAGACCAATTGATTGAATATTTGCATGGTAGTGGCCTTTGGGAAGAAACAGCGGCACGTGTTCGAGCGGAAGCGGCCATGAGCTCGAGTGATGGAGAAATCAGCGAAAACGACGACGAGGAGACATCTTGTAGTCGTAAACGAAAGCACAAAGAGCTTACCCCTGGCTTGAGTGATAAGACAAAACGCAAGAGTTTAGATTGGACACCAATGGAAAAGGTTATGACATTCACAGATTGTCAAAGCGAGGAAAAAGACATGGGAACAATGTCACCACCAACAGTGGAAACGAATGAAAACGAACACCACGGGAGAAATCGACAGCCATTACGTAACCTTGCAAATAGCTTTACCCCTTCACCAATACCGAAGGAATCGAATCTGGACTGCTTGAAGAATGCTGTGACTGAGAAGGAACGAACCAACGAGACTCTTTTGAGTACGTTGGTACAAGATGCAATGAAAAAGCTCACGTCTGCTTACATTCCACTACATTTTCGATATCGTGAAAACGAGTTTCACGAGATTAAAACATTTTTTACGTCTTGTTTTCAAGAAAAGAATCGAACGAGTTTATACATCTCTGGTGCACCAGGGTGTGGCAAAACGGCTTTGTTAAAGGCTACTCAATTGGAAATCAATCAACTCTATCAAGTACGTATTTCTTGCATTTAAACTCGTAGTCTTTGAAAAAACAAAACACACAGTAACTGTTTGATTTGTGTGGATAGGAATGCTGTCCAACACAAGCGAATGAGCTCATTCGTTGCCATATTAATGCCATGACTTTAACCAACTCGTCCGGACTTTTCCGTCAGCTTGCCAATATTATGATCTCCAAGTCGTTTGGAAGCGAAGAGGAAGCTTTTAAAGCCATTGAACGTGCCACAAGTCGTCACCTCAAGACATCAACAACAATGATTTTAATTCTCGACGAAATCGATATGCTCTTGCAACACAATCAAATTGAAAAGGATCTTTGTCGACTTTTTGAATTGGCACATCGACGTTCGAATCGCTTTCTTCTCGTCGGAATTTCAAATCAAGTGGATTTTACTGAACGCTACCTTCCAATGTTGCAACAACGATTGCCCGATTGTGTGCCTCACGTCGTGATCTTTAAGCCCTATACGCATCAAACGATTGAACTGATTTTGATAGATCGTTTAGGAGGACAAGCACTTGCGTCCAAGATGGTGAGTTTGCATGGTATTTCGTTTTTGGCGCGGAAAATTGCATCTACAAGTGGAGACATTCGACTTGCCGTTGATACGTGTCGTCGCGTATTACAGCATCACTTCAATCAAACAAATCAAGCCAATGCTGAGAATCCAATTGATGAAAACGTAGTGGAACGACCACTCCCATTGACAGATATGTTGCGTATTATTAAACACGCGTTGGAGTCCAAAAGCGCGCTTGTGATTCCATCGTTGCCACGTAATTTGCAAATGATTCTCTTTGCTTCGATGCGACGACTTATTGTACGAAGCAATCAAACAGAGAGTGAGACGATACCGCTTGTGACGGTCGAGGATCTTTATTTGTGCTATTGTGACGTGAGCAAGGACGTGGGAGTGTTGAAACCACTCTCGGAGCGCGAGTTTAAAACTGCGTTAATGACGTTGAGTGAAGAAGGTCTTGTTGCAGTGGCGGAATTACGAAAACACTTGGTAAAGGTCCTTTTCAGTACGAACGATTTGCTACAGAGCTTTCGCAAAGATCCATTCTTTTCACGACTCGTATAATCGTGTATACCGCGTCGTAATATACCGGAAATTGCGACACCCTTTTTTTTTAAATTTACACGACTAATTTACATTACGAATCGAAAAAAGGTGCATGTTCGTGGAAATTTCTGGCCCCCTTCGCTACATGTCACAGACGTGATGAGGTGACGTGGTTAAGTTGCGGGATTTGATCTCGAATCACCTCACGTGAATAAAACCTTAGTCCATCAATACATACATGTCACAGCAGTATTAAAACTAGGTTACGCCATAAAGCCCTTAACTTGTAATTAATAGTAACCCATCGATGTAGATTCAATAACTCTTTACGTTCAGGATGCTCAAATTCCTGACTCATATCTCAACCACATTACAATCTACACGTTCATTTCGCAATGGTCTACTTGCTTGGAGACTTCTCTTTAGTTATGAAGCACCGAACGAAGCCAGTGTTTCAATGACGTGTGTGTATTGGACTTGACAATACAGGTCCGATCGCTGCTATTCTTGCCACTCTTGCGGTGGGAATCGTTGCCAGACGATGACCACGATCGACTCCGAGGTAATTGCATCTCTAGATCCACTGCAGTACCCATTGACGACGCAAACGATGTTTTCTTCTTCGCGACCACACTTTTCTCTTCCAATTTGTGTCGTGTTTGAAACGGTTTCAAGCTCGCATTGCGAGATACTAAAAGCTTGACAGTCTGAAATTGACTCATTCGACTAGCTTTCAGTAATGGTGACTCGTTTTCTTTCGTCAGGGCATGAATATCCGCTCCAAAGTCAAGCAAACAAGCAGCTACTGCTGTATTCCCACGCTGAGACGCCAAATGAAGGGCCGTGCAGCGATCGTGAGTTACTTGATCCACATGCACGTGCCCCGCGTCAAGTAATACCTTGATACACGCGAGTTGATTCTCCTGAGCAGCAATGTGTAATGGCGTCTCCCCACTAGGACCGACGGCCATACACGTGGCTCCTTTCTTTAATAAAGCTTCCACAACAACGTCTTGGCCTCGAGCACACGCCAAGTACAAAGGCGGAATCCCGCTACCATCTTTTGCATGAACATCCGCCCCATTTTCAATCAATAGCAACACCATCTTGACAGTTCCATTCTTAATGGCTACATGCAGCAGCGAGCTCTGAGAAACACTCTCACGAGCATCAAGTAGCAAGGAAGTCCTATAGAGCTTCAAAAGGCATTTTAAAAGGCACGTATCTCGCAACTTAACGGCTTCAAACGCGCAAAAAATCACCTTTTGCTTGGAAACACTCGTCTTGCCATCGCCTAGAAGCATAGAAATAAGCTCCAAATGCTTGCCTGCCGCAGCAGAGCACGCTTTTTGCAACAAAATGCTTGAAAGGAGAGGCACGGAAGCACTTTCAATAACCTCAGATCCGTTCTTGTGGAAAAAATGATGCATCGGACTTGCTCGTTTCTTCGCATCAGCCGTGGCAAATTTCACAACAATGTGAATCACATCGGCATACCCAAGCGTAGCTGCCATGATGAAAGCGTCTTCGTCAATTTGTGCACCATAATGAAGTAATAATTCCAGTAAATCCAACTTGCGATTCTTTATCACGATACCCAAGCACGTCAATTGGCGTGTACGTGCATAAGTCGCATCAATCGTTCGTCTCGTATCATTACGACAATGACTTGAAAGAGGCAGTCTTGGTCTGGACGTGAAGCTTCCGCTATTGGGATCAGCGTGGCGCTTAAGTAGCATCTTGACAATATAAAGATCTCCTACTTCACACGCAACTTCTAATGGACTACGGCCACACGCACAAATGGAATTCACGAGTTTCAATAGATCTGCACCAACATAGAAGCTCAAAAGGTGTTTCAGAGCCTGTCGCTCGGCCCGTCGACAAATTGCGTGAATAGGCGATGGCATCGTCTTGATCGTGTCGGTTCGTTTCACACCTTGGCACTCGCACGGTTTTTTTACGCTTGTTTCGAGCTCGTTACGAGGCGCTTTCTGTAGAAACGAGACTTTTTTCTTTTTCTTGAATGCGACTGCTGAAGGCACTTCCTCGCTGGTTAATAAAGAGGCCGATGCGGACCGATGGCGCAAAATAGACGACACACTCGCGTCGTGACGTGGAGACAGTAATACAATCGGTTCCGGCGTCGTACGAAAGGCCGGACATAACTCAATAGTTTGGTGTTCGAAAGCCACAAAAGGACGCTGGCGCGAGAGCTCGGCACGTCGGGGGGCATTCAAAAGTGCTTCAAAAGCCTGCGGCGCGTTGGTAAATGCAGACAACGAAGTGTCCAGCTTCTCGCTGGCGAGGACCTCGAGCGGCATACTGTGTGTCCACGTCGATTTTGAGATGCCGTCTTTCGTTTATTAAGAACGAGGCAGTTAGCGGAGGCAAGCAAACGCGAGAATGGTGACAAATGCAGAAGGAAAATTGCAAAGTGTGATGGCCAGCGGCGACTAGTATGAAGCGTACGCCAGGCCGCACTGTTGTATCTCGGATGGGATTTCTGCATGGTTTTTGGAGTTTCGTTTCAGTGGGCTCACTGGACTCGGAACGGCAAAGAGTGCTGGGGGCAGTAGCCGTCTTTAAACTAAACATAGCGCCGCACATGACCCCATCAAGGCTTTTTTATCTCGCTGACCTGCTGTTGACGCGGCATTGCCCTTAGGAGCGTCGTCGCAATGCCGCGCTGATCGTAGGCATGCATGGCGCATACCGTAAACAGGGCCTACTTCGTCTCGAAAATGGAGCTACTTCATTTCACTATGCCACAACGCCTGTCCACGAGAAGAGGGGAGGGGGGTACGAAAGGTTACGATTTGTCCAGATTGATCGAAGCGACTGAAAAGAAATGGCGTCGCCTTTGCAGGAACTGATTGCGCAAGCTAGTGCTGGAGAAATATATGGAGATTTTTTTTTTAATTTTTGTTCAAAAAGAGAGTGCGGCCGTTTTTTTGCGGACGGCTGGAGCTCCTCTAGACGTGCGACTGAACTGCATGAACTGGCATGAGCCTCCGAGTCGGCGGCAGGGGGCTGGACTCTCTGAACAAGAGCTGACCGCCGCGGTTGGGTTTTGTCAATTGATTTGCACAAACGGGGCCATTAGAAAATGTCATGAATACAGTATTGTACTTGAAGTATTACAGTCGCAAGAGAGCCGTCGACGAAAAAAGAGGGTTCATTGCGGGCTCTGTTAGCAACTTTAGTTTTTATTTGGCTGCCTTTGCGTTGGGTGCGGACTAAAGGGACGGACTGATGTTGTGGTGCTAGTTATGCACTGGAAACAACGAAAAGATACGATGACTTAGGCCGTACCACAACTAGGAAAGCCGCAGCAGCTGCCGTGGGAGGGGCAATCCCTAAGATATAACTAAAGACTAAGATCATCAATTCAAACACAGTGGGATTTTTTTGGATTTTATTTTATCAAAGGCTCGAAAGGGAAGTAAAAAAGATTATGCGATTCATTTAACTATATCGCGAAACGCTGATACTTGTTGTGAGCGACTAAGCTGTAACTGCAGCTCAGATTCTACAGCATTAGATGTAATTACAATCAGATATCTGCTGAATAGACAATTATTTTTAACGGCATTTTATTACAAGGCGCAAAAAGTAGCAGACAGGATACCGAGCAAGACTTTCTTAAAGTTCCATAGTGAGACGTGGCTGAGCTGTGCTACTATTTCGTTAACGTCACAGGAAGCTGTACCATCTCTTAATGCTGTGGCGTATAGAATGACCGTAAAATATTAAAATTAGAGACAATTTCTCTTCATTAAATTGCAAGTAGATATTGTAAATACTCAGGTTTCGAAGATTAAAATTAGTAAAGCGGCATGTTTCCCTCGTGCCGCATGCTTTGTCAGCTGATTCTACGAGTTTTACATTAATTCGCAATTTCACAAGCGAATATTCCAGTCTGTTCAGTATGTGATCTTGGTCAGCCTTTTTATTAAAGTATTTTTCTTAAAGAACAATAGTACGTAATAAGGTAATTTTGTGAAGTAATCCCCATTCAAGTTTGGCCGTGCTTCTAAATCTTAGTGTCCAAGTCTAAGTAGCAGACAATAAAGTCAGTCAAGAACCTGCAAAGGTCAGTGCTCGGCGCCTAAGAACATACAAGTCTTACTGGCACTTATTTAAAAGCCTTTAAGTCTTGCGGTTCTATCTATTAGCAGCATTTTACCAAGTTTAAAAGCAACTTCACGTCAATAGATATCGTAATCTGCACTAAATCCATGATGGCTTGCTTACAGTTTCCTGACGCTTATTATTCTTTTAGTTTATATCCAATTGCGCAACACCGATAAGGAATCACAAGAAAAAATCACTTCTAAATCAGTTTGACACAGTCCAAAAGTTGCAAGCCCAAATGTTCTAGCAACGAGCGCCTTGTAGCCCAAAGTCTGTGAGTGTCAATAAACGCGCACACGGCCTCGTGATCTTATATTTACGTCACAGTGCCAATTATAACCGCTATCATACACACTATTTCGCTACCACTGCGGCCCTCTCGTGTCAAAGCACCATCATCTGCTGCATGTGTTTACAACAAGAAGCATGATAGTCAGCACATTGGTACGAGTCCTGTGACGAAGAACACCGTTCGGCACGTCGAGCTTTAAGCTGAGGCTGTGAGGCATTTCGGATATTGCCTGAACCACTGAATAAGTAGTGCAGACGTAGATGTCGATCAATCCTTGTAAGTAGTGCAGAAGTAGATATCGGTCAATTTCTTGCCATATATAAACGCCAACTCCGGCCCCGTCTTGCCCATATTGCTATCAGCGTGAGGAACGCCAAATAAGGAACCAAGAATCATCATCTTGAACGGTATGGCTGGCAAGAAAGAGAAACCCAATAGACCAAGATGAAGCCAAGCGTCCCGACAAAGCACGTATTATTCGCCCAAGCGCTGAACCTCCATTTTTTTCGCACAGGCAACAGGAACAGGAGTGATACGGCGTTAGTTAGCAGCACGAGCAGACACTTAAAAGTAGCCACAATTGCCGCTGTTGACGCTTTTAATCATCTTTACGGCTGGACGACGACCCTGACGCGAGAGTTGGTACGATTATTTCTGTCGGTATCAAGTTGTTAATTTTTATCAAGCGCCTTTTGTTAATTGCCGAGTGGACAATTGTGATGTTTGCAATACATGATATTGAAATTTCTTTGTCATTTTAACAATTTAAAAATTACCAATGATGACTTAACTTTCCAAATCGAGTGCTTAATCTTTAAGAATTACAATAAGCATGTCCAAATTTATCACAGGTTTTTCTGCAAAAATGAAGTAGAAAGTTTCACCAATCCATATAATCCAATTTTCTTTAAGCAAACGACACGCTTCAAGCGTCAACGCAGCAGATTGGGAAAGCGCATTCCAAGGGAGCTCTTAGACAGTCTAAAGTCACCTTGATTACTACAAATTTCTTTGCCAGGGATGACTGTACTTAGAGTCGCGACTTAATCGGCAATTTTATTTTAATTTAATTGCATGCAGAACTTTCAAGTGAGTTGCATTAAGACATCTTTCCGGCTAATTGCTTACAAAGTAAGAAAATATCGGAGTGCCTCGTCGCCGACGGATTTAAAATGGTGAAAAGGTGCCGTTCATATCTATCACTGTGGAATGGCTACAAGAATCACGTTGAGTGACACCTCTGGAACAAACAAGCTGGTTACACTTAGGCAGCCACACATTTTTATACTCCCAGCACTTTGGTTGCTTCCTGGCAACCTATGAATTTGATCGGGATACAAGTACCACTCAGCCGAAGATCTTGCGCGCACAAATGATGCTAACAAGATATTGTGTCGGTTATGGGAGAGTAGGCTCAGTGCATCGGACAAAAAAAGCAGAACATAGAATAATAATCCACAACTTGGCTCGGGATGGCGACACTACACGTGAACCTCTTTTAACTTCACCACGACGCCAAAATGCGTTACCAAGCTGTATGGGATTTACTTTGACGCCCTCTTCAGACAATTCATGTTTTAATTTTTTGCTTCCTACGACTTATTATTAGATCGTACCGAGAGTAGAAAAAGCTTAACAAATAAGAAGTAATCGAATTCAGGTGAATGGAATTATCTAACGTAACCATGTCAGTCGCAGCTGCTACCAAAGTTATCGGGTACTATTTTAGAATCAAAATGTGATCTATCGTGATGGGGGCACAAATTCTTTTCTCGTACCAGTATATTTTCTCGGGGTGTCAAATTCTGTCGAGCAACGTCAATTCTGTGCGTCAGATTTCTTCTTGTTTTCCAACTCGACATTATAGGAGCGGCGCATATCACGTGGATAGGCGCAGAACTGAATTGTGATGGGCGGCGTGTACACGCGTGTCCGTACTATTTCGTCGCTACGACCTGGAGACCACATTTGCATCTGGGATTACAGCCGCTGGCCTTTTTCGTACCAGCACCATGGCATTGTGTGGGCCTCGTCCGACCAACTTCAGGACATTCGTGTGTGCCACGTGTGGAGCCCTTTGGAGGGCTACAAGGAAGCTCAGGCCGATTCTTATTTCCGCATCTCGACGCTAGAAGAATTTTTATACCACCGCAGTCAAAAGCATCTTCGCCTTGTAGAGTATCACACATCAGCGTTTCGAGACTTTTTATCCAAGTGGGGCGAAGTGCATCGCGGCAAATCGGACTTACCCGAAGTCGTGTTAGCTCGATGCAAATTCTTACTTGGTCTAGGCAAGGGCGACTTTAATATTTTTACTCAGAATTGTGAGCACGCGGCTCATTGGTGCAAGACTGGCCAGCAATGGTCCAAGCAATTACTGACTGCGGCCAGTGGCCGTGTGCCCTTTGAAAAGCGCCTTGCTAAAGAAGACGTGATTGCACTGGAGACGGAGATTAACGAGATCAAAGCCGTGTCGCGATTAGTTGTGAATAACGTGCTAGGACTCTCCGAGTCGAAGGTCTATCTTCGCGTACAGGGCAACAAGTACATTCGGATTAAGGAAGACGGACGTCACGTGCATGTGGTACCTGAAGGAGATCGACCGGAAACGTGCGGACGCACAGCTTTTCGACTTGAATGCTATTCGAAGCAGTATAATTGTGTAAAAGTAGCGTTTTATCACGAAGATTCCGGTCGCTACATGTTTAGCCGCTCTACGTTTTCATGTTTCCGAGACTTGCGCATGAAAAAGGCCACTTGTTGGCGTGGTACGTCTGGCATGCGTTGGGCGTATGCGTTAAGTGGTTATTTAAACAGCATGAATCAGCATCGCCGATATATCGGAACCCGGGACGACGGCCTGCTGGTAGACGTGAGTCTTCGAGAAGATGCCTCATTTGTTGAATTTATTCCGTGTAGACCCTCGGAGGCTGTCGCCACGGAAAAAGAAGAATCGCATGTACCGCCAGACATAACGCTGGTAAAGCAAGCGTACAATCATGCCAAGAGCGTAAAGGAGACACGATCACAAAGCATGCTTGAGTTCCATGAAGAGGAATGCGGACTGCAAGGCGCTTCTTTCCTTTGAGTATGTGCAGGAAAAGGGAAACCGCACTACTTCAAGTTTATGACATGTTTTAGATTAGAGGATCTGATAATGTGACGCGATGTAGAAACGGCTTTTTTTCATTTCTAAAACGAAAGCACATTCCTCAAACTGTAATTTTACCAATGTAAAAATAACGGCACTACGTGCCAGTTTCTTCAAATGGAAAAGAGGCGTTAAATCTCGTTAGAAAAAGCCGCGAGTTGCACTACGTAAATTGCAAGCCAGTTTTCATTTGACAACCCGTGTCGCGCCTCGAAAACTCATCGTTTAATTATTGCGCGAATTGACGCGGTCAATAGTAAAACCGAGACTGCGTCATGTTGTTACTGCCATGACGTATAATCCCTGAAGAATTCTGTCGCACATACGTTGATGCTAAAAAAAGGGTCAGACTAAGTTAATCGAGGGTTCAACGGATCAATGTCTATCACATGGCGGGCGGCCCGACACCCTCTCAGACTACCGTTTCTTTTCAGGATTGTGGCCACATGAGACGTTTGCTCAGACATTTACAAATCATACTAACGTGCGGGCCGGTACATTGAATCTCGGCAAGACGAAACGGTAACTTTTTGCATGCGAAATTCGTGCCTTTTTTCTGCCAAACCTAGGCCATCTCAAGCCTTCTCTTCAGACTCATTTATCTTGAGATTGCATACAGATAGATCGATTGGACCTCTTTTTGCACACAAACCAAATCGACTTCTTTCCAACCCTACGCGAAAATTCGTGATAGGCTCACGAGCCATTTTGCAACTTTCTGTTTCGCTGCCGCATTCACTCTTACGAAAGTTGAAGTTACACGAGAATGAATGTCATTTACTCGGTTAAGGATTATGTAAGCAATGTGTTTTACCAGGACTCGAACTCCGGCGCCATCGACGTCGTGGCCGTGCAACAGCCCGACGGGACACTTCGGTGCTCACCCTTTCACGTGCGTTTCGACGAAGCAAAGCCGATGGAAAAACAGCAGGTTCGACTCGAAGTTAATGGCAAGGTCGTGGAAAGCGTCAGCATGAAGCTTGGCTCTAATGGCGAAGCCTACTTCGCTCGTCACGTCGAGCTTGAGAAGGACGAGTTAGCCTCTCCTACAACCAGCCCATCTAGTCATAGGATCCATCAAGACACCTATGCGGCATCAGACGCGCTGAAGCCACAAGATGAGAGCGAGTCGAACGATCGGTCAGCATTAGAACCGGACGCCTTCTTTAGCAAGCTGCGTAACCATGACTTCGCAGATGAATACTCAAGTGTGACTAAATCCTGCACGGTTATGGATATTGCAACCAATAATGCTTCAGCTTGGGACGACAATTTGGACTGCAGTCACCCGTCTATGTCCCTCTGTGGCCATTTGCTTGACCAAGCAAAAACCAAGAGTGATGTGCATCGGATTTTTTTTGCTCACCTCGTCGCATTTGACAATTTTCGAAATCATCCCGAAATTTTAAAAAATTCAAATTTGCGCTTTTTTGTCGGTGACAACATTGTACCCTACGATGCCGCCATTCAAGCATACCTTGTGTCTCGCGTATTATTCCCGTACTCACAGCACTTGCGTGTTGATACATCCGCTGCCAATCGGATGATATATTCCTCGGATTCATACAGCGATCATATCACGAATCAGACGTCGAATTCGAGCATAGCGCACTCAGTATCGTGTGGGTCTACTCCATCATTAGAAGCCGAGTACGAGAATTACAGTGATGATGACAATTCGACACAAGATACTGCCAGCGTTACGAGTGAAGAGTACGTGGAAAAGAGCTTTGTGCCGTCGGCAGACGAAATGCGTGACATGAGTCTTCGCATTGGAATGAATGAAATCGCATTTGTGCTACAGTCGCACAATCAGGATGAAGTTGCTCGTGTGTCTGCAAAATTGTACTTGTGGCCCGTTACAGCAAAACTTGTGATAGTACAGATCGATGGAGCCATTTTAAGCAGTGCGGCTTATGGCAGGATGTTCCAGCGCCGAGATGCGGCGGCAATGCACCCCGGAGCAGTCGAGTTTTACTCAAAGCTCGCTCGAATTGGTTATCACATCGTCTATGTCACGTATTTCGGTCTTTCGCAGGCAACGTTGCTTCCCACACTTGTGCCTCAAAACACTGGAGATTTTGGAGAACCGGCATTACCCATGGGTCCAGTACTGCTGTCACCTGACCGGTGTCCTGTGAATGATCGCACAGAAGCTCAAGACTTTCAAAAGACCGCATTACGTGACTTGAGTGCTCTTTTTCCACGTGAAGTCAACCCATTTTACGCGGCATTTGGCACAAGTTCCATTCACAGCACTATATTCTCTCAGGTGGGAGTGTTTTCAGGAAAAGTGTTTCTCGTGGATCCGTCGAACGGGAGTCTCCGACACTGGACTCTCATGGCTTTCCGCGAGTCGTACGCAAGTTTTCTTGCGCGTTTGGATACCATCTTTCCGCCGATTCAAAGTTTAATGCCACAAGACTCCGACTCTTGTAGCAGTAAACAACAGCAAGTGGTGCCACATGAGCGGATACCGCGTTGCATTAAAGCCACCTCATGTCGCTTTTATAATAAGATCGACTTGTTGCCACTTGTACCCTCCTGTAGCCTTTCCGATGAGGCATACAACGACATGAACTTTTGGCGGCTTGAACCAGGCCAAGTTTAGAAAAGCACGAATTTGTTGATTAGTATAATTTAAATTCAAATCTCTTAAATACGACATAGAAATCTGACGCAACTTACTTCAGCGGTGTGACTTGATGACAAAGCAATGAATACTCGATTTCTTCTTTTTTTAATACGATAAATTACACAGAGTATAAGAAGCTGCGTTTCGCATATTTTGCGGTAAACTGAAATTGTCACATTAATGTTGTGATGTAACGGGTTTTCCAATTACATAAACATGTTTTTCTTAGAGACATAAAAATATTATTTCCTGTAAAAGAAAATAAACAAAAAAGCTTGTTATTATGTTGTAATTTTTGAATTAATACTTCCAATATATTACCAAATTAGGTAATATTAACGCAATAAGACATTAGTTCTATTAATTGGTTGATTTAAGTCAAAATAAACCCCGCCAATCGTTATAAGACACAATTGTGCGGTGCGCAAGAAGGCGCCATACTTAGTTAGCTATATAAAAATAAGTTCAGTAGTAGATAGAAGATTGTTCCGTAGGAAACTAATATAATAATACATTTTTACTTTCTCTTTATTCTAAAGGCTTCTTTAACAGTAAAGAAACGTGTGGTTGGAATCTAGTACACGTTAAAGGGTTAGCAGCACGATGATGATTTAATCGTACTGGATGTGGATGACAAATACAATGTCATCCTTTGATTACCCTGCTCAGAAAGTACGAGCCATGTATAGATTGGCAGCATCAAGCCGTGACGATGCCTGTCTCTTGTTCATCAGATATTTCGTACCACTCAATTTATTCAAGTGGTCAAACTTCGACGCTGCCTGTGCTTGTGTACAGCCGTCGGGATCTAACTCCATAGTATGTTCAGTAGTTACACTTAGGTCTTGTGCAGTCATGCAAACGACAGACCACAAGTGAGGCCATCGCACTCCTTCGTAGGACATCCACACGCATGTCGACGCTCCAAGGCGTTCGTCAGTTGGCCAATGGGAGTGGCTAGCAATGCCACAGATACTTACTGATGCCCCTGCGACATTTAATAGATATGTAATCAATCTGTTAAGTTCAATGCGGGATTTCGCACCGAGCTAATTTGATGACGTATTCGATCATAGCAGAGCAGTGAAGGGAAAGTCGAACGTTTAAGTACATCGTACCCATGCCCGAAAGGTTCTTACGCCTATGCGTGAGCATAAGTTGTATGCAAATCTTTAAAGTGTATATTCGCTGCAAACAAAATATTACTTCCTGAGGTGCATCGTGGGTAAAAACGGTGTATGCCCTGATCCAAAAAAAGATCAAGGCGATCACCGACTGGCCTGTGCCAGTCATGTAAAGAGACTTCTAAAGGTCCTCGGCCAAGCGACGTACTTTTATAAGTATTTTCTCGATTATGCCAAAATGACAGCAGTTTTCTTTGTGGAAGAAATACGTTAAGTAATCATGGAATGCTGATTGTCAGCGTTCCTTTTAGGGTATCAAGCAAAGCTTGGTGAAATTGCTAATCCTGGCGATTGCTGAACAAGACAGACCATTTGATGTGGTCTATGACGCCAGCGATTTTGCACTCGGCTGTGCGTTAATGGGATATGACGCAGACGGCGCAGAACGCATCAACTGCTATCAATCGAGTCAGCCTCAACCAGCTGAACGCAATTATCCAGTGCGTGACAAGGAACTCCTTGCCATAAAATATGCACTGGTTACGCTCAGGGTCTATCTCTTTGGAAATAGACCGAGTATTGTATATAACGGACCATGCGTCTTTACGCACTACCGTAAACAGTCCACACTCTATCAAAACATGATGATCGTCTTGCTTTGTGGAGTATAAATGCTCCGTGAAATACAAATTAGGGCGACTTAATGTCTTCGCTGATGTCCTTTCGCGCCGGCTCAATTTTGAGCCGGCTGCGCAAATCAACATTGAGGATAATTCAATGTTGCAAGAATAAGTGTTCCGTCATCAACATTACCAACAACATTAGAGAAGCCTGTTAATAAGATAAGGCTTTAAAGATTTAATAGAACACCTTAGAGATCCATCGAGTCGATTACAGTCAAAGGCTATGATCGTGTCTTTGTTGACACGATATTTCAACTCCATGGTTATCCCGCGAACTGGTCTCATATCGAGACCCTAGATTCACGGCAAAATTTTGGCACTGTGTTCAAAACACCTGGAACACAGTTGGAAATGTCATTTTTCACCATCCTGACACAGATGGTCAGACAGAACATGCAAATCGTATCTTCGAATAGATACTTCGCGGATACGTGCGAAATCTTGCCAATGGTAGAATTTTTCATAAACAGTATAGTGCATGCTTCTAGAAAGCATACATGAATGGCTTATGCCATCCACGTATTACCACCTTATTTGAGAGCGACTCTTATTTAAAAGAGAGGATGAGCAAAGAACTTACTAGCTCTTCCTCATCATGCATTGACCATAAGGCCAAAACGAAAAGTTTCAACTTTTGCTTAGTCAACAGTGAAGTGGACAAACTCAGTAAGGGCAATAATGCCATTAATGACTTTACTAACGAGACTGAAAGGCTTAGCACCGAAATTAATGATTTGAGTGAGAACAATAATGCTCTCACAAGAAGGGGACTGACATCTTCGCAGTGCGGATAGGTCGCGCTCAAAACAAATCTAAATTCGAGTCAGCAGGTGACTTTCTGCTGGCTAGAGAAGCAGTGGTTCATTTCGTACAGGATTCCTTCGCTGATGCGGTGAATCGACAGAAACGGAACTCTTACAAAAGTGGGAGAGAAACATTCTTCCATTTAATGTTAACGATCTAGTCCTACTGTGTACGGTTAATCTACCAGATTATGAAGTGACGAATGTGAGCAGTACTAAATTACTGCCCAGGTATATCGGCCCGTTCCGTGTGCTTCATCGCCAAGACTATACGTACACGATCCAGATGCCTCTTGGGATGCATACGCATCGTACGTCTTATGTTGGGCGTCTCTGTCCGTACCAACAGTACATGGCTTTTTACGATTCCCGATTACATAGGAACGGTCTAGGGGATCCGCTTAAGCCAGATGGTCCCAAGCCAAAGCCTTATGGTTTTAGGACAGAGTTTGATTATCATGAAGCAGACGAACCACTCTTTCCTCTAAGAAAGAGATCGTCTGACGAGCTGTCACCAACTCTTTTCGAAGGGACTGATTTGTCTTTTTGTTCGCCAGTTGGTCAGTCGTTACCTGCGAACAATTTCCTAAAAGATCACGAAAAACATTATCAACCGTCACAGCTAACTCGCGGCGACGGGATCGTTCGTGATCTATGATCCACCTTAGCGTGTGGTCCAAATCACGATGATGATTTGGGTTCGTCACACGATGCGAGCCTGATTTTTCCTCCGCTCCACATTCATTGACGGATTCGAGTGGTGAGAAGCGTTTTCTTATTCAGCGCCTCTCGAGCCACCGTGAGATAAAGGGGTCTCGAGCATAATCTCGTTCGTTGGCGAGGGTATCTACCTTCGCAGGATAGTTGGGAACCTCATTTCCGAATGATAATGGACGTTCCGGGTCTCGTAAGACAGTACGACGAGACCCATCCTCCTCGACAGAGAGCTTATCAGAGAACGAGAGCTTCCCGCGCTCGTAAAGGATTGAAGGTTCTCAATCGCTTAACGCATCTCTTTACAGGTGAGCATCCTCCACTGAGGATCTTTTTAGGGAATAAGCTTCCTTAGGGCCATAACCGGCACCCTTAGCACAGCATGGGCATGAGTCCCCCACAAAAGGCAAGAAATCATGCCTCTCTAGACAAACGGTGCAACTTATCGCGTGCATCGACTACGGTCCGTTTTCAAACTGCTCACGGATATATCCAGTTTGTCAAGCCAGGCCTCGCGGCCTATGCTTCGTACATTTTAAACAAATGACGTCCAAGCTTGGAACAAAGGTTTGACATCCTTTGCCCGCTTACACGCGTACCACCGATGCCGGAAAAAGGCATCGATGAAGAATTCCGTTTCATCATCACCACGCTTGTGAAGCCTGGATAAGTCGAATAACAGAATATGGAGCCGACCGTTGGTCATACCAGACCAACGAGTTAAGTTGACCGTTAGAAAGCAAACAAGGCTTCTTCCGGGAGCGAGCCGCAACGAATCGCGGTCCCTCTCCTGATGACTGGTGTTACGTTGACGCTAACATGGCTCTCGGAGCGGTCCTTAGAATCACTCTTTCCCTGGTGATGCATACTAGCAGCATTCTTCCCTGCAAGATCACTAAGTTCCTAGTGACGCATACTAAGCCCGAGTGATCATCGCCCACGGAGTCATTATCAGATGACATCCCACCCAAGAGGTCCAACGAGTCAAACAACCTCATCATCACCTCTTGGGTTGTCATGTCAGAACCCAAAGATTCAACGTCGGATGATCGGTCTTTACAGTAGCCACTGTGTCAGGCGATAACGATGACTTTGACCAGTCACTTACAGTTGGTGTAGCAGGCAACTTGTCACCGTTGCTTGCAACGGCATCAATAGATGACATATTTCAGTCACCCTAAATGGGAGTAGGAGGTGACGTATTTCGAGCAGTAGATGCAGTAGCGTCTACTCTAACGTTTGTATTACCAACAGCTGCATTGATCCGCGCAGCTGCCAACTTTGCGGCCTCACGGGCTGCGCGCACAGACTTTTTGGTAGCCATGCGCAAACGAGCTGATTTAGTTAAAAAATCAATGATGCAATAAAATTGGAATTTTTATCAAAACCAATAATGCAAAATTACAGCGGAAGCAATAATAACACCCTACATCAGTCACTATTGTGACTGTTGGTTGGGGGGTGATGTAACGGGGTGTCTTGTTACATAAGTACTATTTCCTATAAGAGGAATAATACATAATATTTCCTATGAGAGAAATCAATAAAGAAGTACAAAATTATTATATTTAGGGAACCGATAATGAGCCTTCATCTTCCGCTAAAGGGCCTTCACCTCTCATGTAATAAGCAAGTGATTGAATTTCGAGGCCTCTGATTGGTCAGAATTTGTAAGGTTATACTTATCAGAACTAATCCTCTTGGTGCCCGTGGTTGTTTTAACATAGCACTCAGCTGTTGCAGCGAGCTTAATTCAGCGTGTCGAAGACAGCTTCAACAGGTTCTAGGCATTTTAAGAAGACTAAATATGTGGTTTATGGGAGTTAAAACACGTGGTGATGACATGCAAAGACAATTAACCTTTATGTATATACCTTGTCAACGATCATCTACATCTACATGTACCTCAACAATTGAATGTCAATAGTAGGATGCTTAGAATCAAGTATAGGATCAAACGGTTCAATATCTTCGATCTGTGGCGCTGCTGGGGGTGCGTCGGGCGCTGGTTGTGCTTGCGCTGCTTGACGAGACGATTGTGGCGGAGAATGAGCAGTCAGTGGCGTGGCTGGAGCCCATGCGCTGATGCGGAGGCGCTGGACCTGCATCTGCTGCTGAACGAGTTCGTCTAGTTCGACACCCATCCTCTTCTTTTTAGAGAACGAGCACGTATCGCGTTCGTAAAAGGATTGGAGGCTCTCAAACCCTTCCCGCATCTCACAAGAGATGCACGTCCTCCAATAAGGGTCTTGTAAAAGTTTGACTTCTTAGGGGCTTGGCCTGCACCTTTAAAACAGCAAGAACATGAGTCCCCCACGAGTAGCAAGGTAACCGTGACTCTTTATACAAACGGAGCAGCTTGAAATGCGCACCGACTACGGTCCATTTCTACAGCCGGTCGCGGCAAGCATTGAGCATGTTAAGCCAGGCCTCGCGGCCTAAGCTTTGCTCTTTCTGCACAAATGCTCCCTAAGCTTGGAAAAAAGGTGTAACATCCTTGACAAGCTTACATATGTACCATCGATGCCGGATAAAGGCATCAATGAAGAATTTCGTTTTATTGGTTATCATATTTTATTAATTTGACTTAATAGTTCAGTTAATTCCAAATTTGGTAAAATTGGCGCAATAAGACATCAGCTCAATTGATTGGTTGATCTAAGTTAAAATCAAGCCCGCCAATCGTTAGAAGAAGCGAATCGGTGTCGCGCAAGGAGACACATTGCATAGCTAGATATTCATTTGTTAGAGTCAGTAGATAGGAGATCGTTATGAAAGAAGTTTAAACGTTAATACCTGCAGGGACCCATAACACGGCTCCGCGGGGTCCAGTACCGGCCACGATTGGTCGTGCAATGTCTTAGCTTGCGTAGGTCTAACACTGATTGAACTTGGTGACAGTGGCTACTAAGCAATTAGCGTTTTCAAAGGGTCGACAGAAATTACGCCTATTGGGAGACATTTGGTCAGCAAATCACCAAATTTGGCATTACCGGGAGTGATCAAGATTCCAAAGCTTATGAGAAACAAGTTCACGGGAGAAGAGCAAAACGCAGATCGGCACTGATTTGAAGCAGTGGGGACATTCGTATCTCAAACCAATCGAGATGGCAAAAATCCAGAGTCAGATTGCATAGGGAGAACGCCTCAAGGTAAGCAAGCTAAGGGAGTACATGGCGCCAAACAGTATGGCTGAAGCTTATTTCCAAGCTAACATGTGGACCTGGTGGGCGGTGAATTCGACGCTGGACCACGCACTCGACCAACTATACCGAGCATTAACACACCAACAAGCCGCTGAAGTGCTTGCAAGAGAGAAGCACAAGTCGCGTTCAGGGAACCAGTCCCTCATATACTTGATTGTGTTTTGCCAAGGAAACAAGTCACACAAACGTCTTGTCGTGAGAAATATCGTCCAGTATGCGGCACCGCAATTTTAGATTGCGATGATGGTACGATACCAATCGAGCTGCATGGACTACCTCGCTCACGCACAAGAGCTTATCGTATGGGCGCAAGAAATTGAGGACGATCGAAAAGTCGACAAAAAGATGAGCAAGGATATGGTCAGTGTGTTGAGATACGGCAAGGTTCAACGCCACTCCGAAAGCGAAGACAGTAAGTGCTTCAATTTTGGCAAGAGAGATCATTTGACGAGAAATTGCCATCAACCTCCGCGGAAAGCTTTTTTGTGTTGGCTCCACGCGAGTGTCCGGAACGAACGAAGCCGAAGTAGTCAATATCTGGCTACGTTTTTGACATCACTAATTTAGATTTAAATACGTGGGTGATTGAGAATGGTGCAAGATGGAATCTCATCCAATATCCCGACTTGCTACATGATGCCGCTAAATCTGATGGAAGTGATGGACTCCTGTTGCCTGATGGAGGTGCGCTCAAGGTAACCAAGCAAGGGTCTGTGCTGCTACATGGAATTGCGAGACTCAAATTACACTTAATGAAGTGTATCAAGCACCCCAGCTGGCTAGAAACCTCATATCAATGGGCAAATTGTTTGAAAAGCTGTGTTCCTGGTTTCGAAGCGCGGCAGAATGTGCATGACCTTAGGTATGGCTTCTCTTTTTTAAGTTACGAATTGAGTATGGCGTGTTCGTGGCGAATGTGACCCCACACGTGCCTGATATGACGTCAAGGCGACTTAGTGAGGTTGTGATGGCACAGTAAAAGAGCGTATGTCCAAAGACTTTGAATACGGCATTTTACTGATCACGTGCGTTTGAATTATCTCACATGTGCTGAAGCGAAGGTTTCAAGAATAATCACCCCAAGGGGACTCAGGCAAAATGCACCAACGGACCGCATTGGGAGTGTAATTTGTAGTGATCTTAATGGACCGATCACCCCAAAATACCGTCGTGGCAACAGATATCTGGTCGTATTTATTAACTATAAGTCAAACTACGTTCGTGTATTTGCGGCGCGGCATAAATATATCGCGGCAAAGATGTTTAAGTATTTTTCGGCGTGGCTTCAAAACGAGTGTAATTGTCGAACTATAAGTACTGCGCACTGACGGCGAGTAAAGTATCAAGTGGTCAGCTTTGTTTTGCAAAAAGACGCCAACTAACGAAGCAGGCACTCCACAATCTAACGAAAAGCCGAAGTAAGAACGGCATCGTCTTCAACGCTGCGATCCATGGTTTTTGTTCAGGCCTCGCACTGATGTTTTGGAGCGAGGCTGCAGAGTATGCTGCTTATGTCATTAACCCAATCCAACCCGAACTAGTTTTAATCGCGCGTCGCCAACCGAAGTGCTCACCGAGCGGGCACCTAGTCTAAAGAGTATAGTTGTGTTTGGATCCCCGTGCATGGTTTGACGGATTTCAAAAAGAGGTCATGCAAAACGAGCACTTATTCTGGGTATGACTGAAGAAAAAAAGGGATACAAGGTGATACTGCTCAAGGAAAAAGTCGATAGACAACCCGAGACATCATCACATTAAAACAATCGACGGTTCTGCGAATAATCATATTCAACGTGCACTTCACGATAACCAAGAACAAAAGACTAAGCAAGTACAAATAGATATGGAAACGAGCGTCAAGGGTCTAAAGAATCTGATTAGCAGATACGACCGTCTATGCCGTCAGGGCCAAGAAGATCCCAGCACAAACGTGCGAAGTCGAAAAACAAGCCGAATCAGAACCGCATGGCGAAGGAAGGAGCGTGAAAACACAATCAAAGCTGTTAAATTTACAAGCTACCTCAGGGAGATGTTTTAAAGGTGAGCGAACAAGACACTGTTAAAGTGTCAAACCATTTTCTAATGGCGTTCGCTGTGCTGTTGGTGGCACATGAACACGATCAAACGTTCACGACCCCAGACCCAGCAAATTATGAAGAAGCACGCCGCAGACCCGACAATGCTAGGTGAGAGGCTGCTGAGCCGAGGAACTTGCGCCACTCGAGGCACCAGAAACGTGGTCGGTGATTAAATGCCCGAAGCACTCGTCAGGAATCCCAACAAAGCTGGTTTATTTGACCAAGATGAAGACAAATGGAACCGTGAAAAGGTTCAAGGCAAGAGTAGTGGCTCGCGGCGATAAGCAGATTTTAAGTGTGCATATACCTTACATTCCCAACAGTGATGTCGATAGAGAATGCACTTGTCATCCTTACGTTATCACGGATGTAAGGGGTTCCTGCTAGGCATGGCGATCTCCCAAGCGCGTACCCAGAAGCTTTAACGGAATCTGAATATGAGATTCATTCAAAATTCCCGATTAAATGCAATTGACACATAACACACTAGACACACTTGGCGCAAAGAGACCTGATCGATTGGTGCTACGTCTGGAAGGAGCCTATATAGACTAAATTGGCAGGAATACTATGGCACAAATTCTTGTGCGACACGCTGATGAAAATTGATCAGCGTGTCGCACAAGAATCTACAAGGCCGACAAAAATGGTTTGACTATCGTGGGAGTCTATTTGGGTGAAATGCTTATTAAAGATGTGGAACGAGTTCATCAATTTTAGGCCTCCATGAAGGAGCTTGAGCTTAAAGATCTTGAGAAGTTTCTCGGAATACCTATTCTGCGGACAGCAGATGGAGGCTACTAAATTAATCAGGAGCCGACAGTTGATAATGTGCTCGAGAAACGTGGTCAGACTGATGCAAACCTGTACGAGTCCCAATATCTGACGTATTAATTATCGTAGAAGACAACGAGCTGCTAAAGGAACAGACTTAAGAATTATATCGAGGACCTACTGTCATGAATTTATAGTCTTTATTGATAGTGTGGATTTCGCGCTGACCGGACATTGTGTTCGCGGTGCACAGAGTGACTATGCGCAGTCACGTACCAACGATGCAGGGGGGCAGGGATTACAAGCTTGCAAAAAAAAATTGCACGGTACCCAAAGGGAACAAAAGATTTAAAGCTACACTTGCTTGAGGTCGGCGAGCCTCAATCACCCATCAGGATTGCCAGCTACAGTGATAGGACTTTGCGGCTGACACAGAAGATCAAAGTCAGTAAGTGCAGGCGTGCACGGTTGTGAATGGAATTACTGGAAGGTTGCACTACAACAAGCAAGCTGCTGTAGCCCAGTCGACTGCATAAGCTGAGTTCATCGCTGCGGTTATGGGAGGGCGTACAGCTTTGAGATTACATGAGCTCTTCAAAGAGCTCAAACAGCGCGTTAGGACACTGGTGGTGCTCAAGATCGATGATTAAACTGTAGTGAAGCAAGTCAAAAACGAGGTGAGCTCAACAAGCATACATGTAGATGTCAAGCTTAATTCCTACGTGACAACGCCGAGAAGCAGACGGTAAAACCGAGTTATGATTTACAAAGATGATGGTCACCGATTTATTTACGAAGGGTCTACCAGCTCCAAGAATTCAAGAGCTGCGCTTTCTCGTTTGACTAAAGTGATGCAAAGCAAGGCGACCGGAAGAAGTGTTGAAGGAATATGCATGCAGTGCATAGTAACCGCCGCCTCGAAGAGATTCTTCACGGCCGTTACAAGTTTTAAGAAGAAACAGATCGACTGAGAGAAGTTGCGGCAAAATAACAGATGACTAGACAAGTATGTATTGGAGCTCTTTCTAACGGCATTAAATAAAAATATTGTATTCCCCAATAATCCTTGCTGTGAACACTCACGCAGATTGCACTTCGACCTATCTCGTCGTACTGTCGAACGAGACCCGAAGCTTCCATTATTAGTTGGGAGCGAGGTTTCCGGCTCAAAGGATGGAAAGGAGAAGAAAAAGGTATTCGCTTCAATCGCCAAGCCTGAATCATCACCATGACTTGGAAAACTCCTCCGCTTTTCACGGGAGGAAGTTGATCACGTAGGATCATTCGTCGCATGTTAGTGACGGTATTTCTCGTTAGGAATTGCAAGAAGTTGTGGTTGATCAACTGGCGAGCGAACGGCACACCAGTCCCTTCGAAACGAGCCCGTGACATCTCGTCAAAAGATTCATCCTTTAAGGATGGAATGGAATGTCTGACCAAAGTCTATCCCGAGACTATCATACTTTGTTGCGGGACCATTAAGCTTCGGCTCGGAGCCATCAGGCTTTGGCGGGTGCCTTCGACATTGCCAGTTTAATTCGTAATCGGAATAGGCATCGTACTCATGGGACGGGAGGAGACGCCTAACATAATACGTAGGATGCGTACGCATCCCCTGAGGTAGCCCGAACGTGTACGTATTACCTTGGCGGTGCAGTACACGAAACGGGCCGATAAATTTGGGCCCTAATTTATTACTGTCCACATTCATCACTACCTCTTTTGGTAGGTTTACCGTAGACAGTAGGACTAGATCGTTAACATTATACGAAAGAATGTTTGCTTGGCCATTGTTGCCAGAGTTCCGTTTCTGTCGGTCCACTGCATCAGCGATAGAATCATGTACATAACGGACCACTGCTTCTGTTGCCAGTAGGAATTCTGCTGCTGCCTCGGTTCTATTTCTTTCATCAGTGCGACCATGGGCATTGCGAAGATGTCATTCTCCTCTTTAGTGAAACATTATTAGTCTCACGAATATTTTGGTTTCGATGCTGAGTATTTAGCGTCGTTATCAAAGTCAGTAATAGCCTTATCGCTATTTCTGTGTCTTTTTAATGTAGTGTTGATTGAACCAACAATGATATCTTTTGCATTCAATGCATAATGTGCGAGAGTTAGATTGTTGTTTGCTCAAACGAATTCCTCCCCTCCTTGAATAGGAATCACCACGTAGATGGCGTAATTCATTCACGAAAAATGGTGCATTCTCTGTAGAAGTATGCACTGAATTGTTAAGGGCAATTTCTACCATCGGCAAGAACTCGCTCCAGCTCGTAAAATAATAAACAAACCCGCTAAGTAATGATTTGAGGATACGATCTGAAAAGTTGACATTTTCAATTGTGTTCTAAGTGAATTGAATACAGATTGCCAAAATCCGCCGTGATCTAGGGTCTCGATCTGAGACCAGTTAACATGGAGTCGAAATTTCTTATCAACACGACACGCCCTTTGGCTGTGATCGACTCCATTACTGCAGCAGGATGTACCATTTGTTGAAGCGATCAGCAAAGACAAAAATATCATTATTCTTGTGATCGTCGTCGGGAACTCCGAAGACAAAATCCATGGACACGGACTGCTAACACTCTGCCAGAACAGATAGAGGCTGTAACGGAGCGTGGGATGAAGCACTGGGCTTCACCTGTTCACAAAAGTGCAAGCACGTATGTACTCGCGGGCATTCATACTGATGTTGCCATTAAAGATCGCGGCTTATCTAGAGTTAAGATCTCCCAAGTCCACGATGCCCACTAATTGGTACATCGTGGCACTCGTAAATGATGCTTTACCACAAAGCATTATGAGTGGGGATGATGACACCAGGTACGTCGCCAGTAATGGCTGTGTAATACAATATGTTATTATCAATCTGTTAAAGATCGCTTCAATTTCAATAATCTTTTAAGATTAATGGGATGGATTTCTAAGGTAATCCATCAATCCTTTTATATCCTTACCTTTTTATACGCTTTTCTAACGTGGGTAAGTAATGATGATGACGGAACACTTATTGTTGCATCATAGGGCTTATCCTCAATGCTTATTTGCGCAGTCGGCTCGAAATGGTGCCGGCGCGGAAGGGCATCAACGACAACATTAAGTCATCATAATTTGTGTTTTACGAGGAAGTTATACTCCGCGAAGAAAGACAACCATTTCGCCATTCTTTGCAAGAGCTGTGGCCTATTTACGGTCGTGCGTAAAGACGCATGGTCCGTATATACAATGAACGGTCTATCTCTCAAGAGATAGACCCCGTGCATATTTTATGGCAAGGATTTCCGTGTCATGCACTGGATAACTGCGTTCGGCTGGTTAAAGCTGACGCGATTGAGAGCAGAGGACGCGCACAGTGCCGTCTGTGTCATATTGCATTAACGCGCAGCCAAGTGCAAAATCGCTGGCGTCATAGACCACATGAAATGGTATGTCTTGGTCAGCAATCGCAAGGATTGGCGATTGCATCAAGCTTTGCTTGATACCCTCAAAGGAACGCTGACAACCAGCGTTCCATGTCCACTTTAGATCTTTCTTCAACGAAGAAGAATGATGTACTGTCAGTTCAGCATAATTGCGGGAGTACTTATGGAAGTACGTCGCTTGGCCGAGGACCTTTAGAAGTCTCTTTACATGACTGGGACAGGCCAGTCGGTGATCACCTTGATTTTTTTGGATCAGGGCGTTTACCGCGTTTACCTACGATGGACCCTTTAGTGGTATTTCGCTTGCAGCGACTTCTTGAGGCTTGCATTCAATCTATGCTTAGGCATAAGTGTGAAAATCTTCCAGGCGTCGGTACTTTAACGTTGTTAGTACTTTTTGAAGTAGATTTTATTAACGACTTTCCGCTTATGGCTCTGGTATGAACGAAGAAGTCGTCAAAATAATCGGTGAGAAATCCTGCCTCCGAACGCAATAGATTGGTTACACGTTCGGTGAATGTTGCAGGGATATTTCTAGGCTCCTGTGACATAACTAGCCATTTTTATAGCCTTTTGCTTGGGGTATTTACTGCTGTGTACGAAATATCCTGTTCACGCGTAAGGATCTGATACAGCTCATCTATCAGATCCATTGAAAAACAGATTGTTCTTTTTCACATACTATCAATGATTGCATTTTTCTGTGGTATCGGCGTTTGAGCCGGCATCGTTGCAGCGATCAATTTATTGAAGGCATGCACAATCTGCTAATCTCCTGATGCACGCACACAGAAGTTCAAAAGATATGTGGGGAGGTTAACTCCCTCACATGGCCCGCTGCTAAGCAATTAGCGAAGAATTTCTCGATCGCTAATACTTGTTCACGAGGCAATGACCACTGCTTTATGATACAATATTTCGAATCTAGCATCAGGTGGAATTCGTGTACCTCTGCGCGCTGAGAGTCTTGCTGGTAAAGCAATGCTACTTTCTCTTGGTCCCCGTTATATGTACTTTGCTATAGCCGCATGTTGCACGTGTTTTTGTAAAGCGAACAATATGGCGCTAACGGCTGACCCACCTACGGCCGAGCTCATATCTCCAAACGATTTCCATTCGAGGTCACTGAAATGAGTGAACGTTTCACCCATTGCGCGATAGCCTTCTTCAGGCGCTTGAAGCTCCCTCTTTCTTCATCCAGCATGACTCTAGTGGATAGAGCTTGCGTAACCATGAAGTGCTACCAGGTGGGCACCTTTTGCTAGTACTGACGATAGAACTAGTCAACCTACACAGATAACAGTGACTGTGGGTTGCCTCGATCACTTCACGTATACGACGTGCGGAGGAAGGTTCTAAGTATCTAAGACGTTTTGGCAACTAAGGGTTAATACTAAGACTTTTGAATGGGTAAATCGTAAAACTGTATTAAGATATTAAGTTCTTTCATAACGATCTCGCTCTCCACTGGCTTTAATATATTAATTACTAATAACGTAATGCGCCTCCTTGTGCACTGCATAATCGTGTCTTGTAACGATTGGCGGGGTTATTATTTAAATTAACCAATAAATAGAACTTGTGTCTTATTGCGTCAATGCTACCAAATGTGGTAATATTGGAACGATCCAGTCAAATTTAATAAAATAACATTATTTCGTAATTTTTATATTTATTTCCTCTTACAGGAAATACTATTTATGTAATGGACACCCTCTTTTCACATAAGCTGAAGTGTCACATTCATAAGCGCAAATAAAATCGTACAATTCTTTGAGGTTTGCCATGGGCAACGATGAAGCACGTATCTTGCGAATAACAGATAGTTGTGAATAACCGACTCTGACAGTAAGCACGGAAAGAGACTATGAATAAGTTTAAGTTATCCGAGTTGCTCAAGCAACTTGTGATTTTTCTGCATGGATTTTTGTATTGAAGTCGATTGCAATTAAAGTAGGGAGTAGATGAGAAAGATTTTTTTTTAAGAATCGCACGGGTCGAATGCCCTTCCTTTGTCTACGATTTGCTAGCACCTGTTTGATCTACAGGCAAAGATTGTACTCTTGAATCTATATACGTTCGACGTAGTATCATCAAACATCGTGCTGAGACCACCACATTCTAGTATAAAGAGCCGCATCGAACGTGAATTTCTTTAGTGGCTTGTTGTTTAACGAGCGAAATCTCATCTCAAGTTAATGCAACGTAGGCAATGGTTAATCGTTTGCTTTGTAACACTAGTTCTGATAGAGTAGTGTGGATATGAAGCGTCGGGTGTGAATATATGCTATCGTCGACGATGCGAAATTGACGGTCTCAAAACACTTGAATTTATAACTTTTATATAATGTTATCAACATTCTCCTGACAAGGTAAAGAAAAGGTGCACCTAAATCAGCATTAGCTGATTAAGTATACAGTTCAATTCGTCTTTCCATTTCGAATAGTTTTTGCAATTTTTATTTGAATATAAAAAGCACAATTGCGTAAGAAATCAATCTCACCATCAACGACCGCTTGTGAGAATAAAGTCATACGGCAGCTGTGTCCAATAGTTACAAGCACAAACACGACAACGTATTACGTATAACGTCTTAACTCCATGTCAACATCCCAACTCTTTTTAAACTTCATTCACAATGTCCACCACACCATGTCCCGAGTCTCAGCGATTTGTATTGTCCCTCCAATTGTATGCACAAGATTCGATTAATTACCGTATACTTTTGCAAAGTTGGCAACTTTCGTTCACTATTCGTTAAAGGTACCTCTCCGCCATGCAATTCAGTAGTGCGACGCTCAATTTTTATGTCGCAAGACAGACCACATGGCGTCACTTCCACTTTTAAGGTCGACGCCTCTAGTCATCTCGACATTTGCCGAGCGACTAAAAAGAGGCAAAAAAAAAGAATGGGCGGCGTGTACACTCGCGTGTTGCATGTAGCTTCCCTTCGACCGGGTGATCACGTTTGTATTTGGGACTTTAGTCGCTGGCCAATTACATATCAGCACCATGGCATCGTATGGGCCTCGGGTGCCACGGCCGCGGACATGCGCGTGTGTCACGTCTGGAGTCCACTCGAGGGCTTCCAAGCAGCGCAAGCCGATTCATGTTTTCGCATCTCGACACTCGAAGAATTTATGGGCAAACGCAAATTTAACCACTTGCGTCTCGTTGAGTACAATACCTCGGGGTTGCGTGAAATTTTATCCAAATGGGGCGAAGTGCATTTAAGGAAAGCCGATTTGCCACAAGTTGTATTAGCCCGATGCAAATTTTTGCTTGGTCTCGGTCGAGGCGATTTTAAGCTTTTTACCCAAAATTGCGAACATGCGGCCCATTGGTGCATGACTGGCGAACAATGGTGCAAACAAACACTCACGAAAGCACGAGGGCGTGTCCCATTTGAAAACCGCCTGGCAAAAGAAGATGTGGACGCGTTGGTGAAAGAAATCGAAGAGGTTAAGGACATCTCGCGCGTCGTACTTGGCAACATTTTAAAATTATCGGGCTCTCGTGTATACTTACGAGTGAATGGATACTTTTACGTGCACGTTAATCTGGACGGTAACGTTAAAATTGTACCCGAAGGCGTAGACCCCACACTTTGTGGTCGGACAGCTTTTCGAATCGAATGTTACGCAAGGGGGTACAATAGTGTCCGTGTACGATTTTTTCATCAAGACTCGGGGTGTTACATGTTTAGTCGCTCGACTTTTAGCTGCTTTCGTGACTTGCGAATGAAGAAACCCATGACGATACGGGGCAAGTCGGGACTTACGTGGGAATATTCGACTCTTGGGTATCTCCGGAGTATGAATCAGCATCGACGGTACGTCGGGGTACGCGACGATGGGGTATTACTGGACGTTAGTATGCGCGGGGATGCTGCACGCATCGAATTTGTAGCCTTTGAAGGTACAGCAGCAATTTATACGCCGCCGGATATTCATCAAATTCCGCGTACGTATAATCATGATAAATCGATTCAAGTTACTGAGTCGCAGAGTATGCGGGACTACAAGGCCGCAGAGCTATTGAAATTGTCGCCGAATTCGTTGACGACATCTCCTAAAATAGGACTGACGGCGTTACCACCACATGCTTTTCATCCTGAACGAATGGACACTTAATTGAAGAAGATGTAATGTACGCAAAAAGCAAAGAATCAAGCCAGTTCGTGGGATCAGTGTTTTTCCATGGGCAAATTGGCCATCTTTGTACTGGCCAATTTGCCATGTTCGGAGCCGTCTTTATTGTACAAAAGGATTGATGTGTGTATATTCTAGAATGGTTGGACGTAGTAGTTAGCTACATGTCGATAATTTAATTGTATAATGAATATCAATAAACTTCTTCTCTCGTGTTAGCTCTTTGTTGATTTGAATCTGATTTGGCAGACATGGTTGGCAAGGCAGCTTCGAATCGAGTCCCTCTTTGTTTTAAACAGATTATTTGCAACTCACCTAATCGCCTGGATTATTTATTAGTATACGCGATGGAAAAGACGCAAACTTTTTAATACCATGGCCGCATATCCAGGGTTAATGCCGTAGGTACCACTGTTTCCTTGAAGACATAGGTATCTTCACGGATGGCTACCTGCTGGTCATGATTTAATTCGTTGATGGGGAGTCAAGAATCGAATGAATTGCCACAGAGCACCGTTTGTGTCTCAGAAAGAATGAATGACAAAGAAGACGGTCACGAGACCTTCAAGATCGCATCAAATCGTGAAAAAGTGATATTTTAATATTGCAGTCTGATAAGTCATCCATATATAAAGTGTGAGAGTCGCAACAAGCTTCCAGATAGTAATAATCCCACGAGACAAGCAACTCCTTTTCTTTAAATAAATTTGTCACTCACGCACAGCATAGCATCATTCCATGCTATTACGTTTACGATCTTGCAACGACAAACTCAGCAGCAATGGAAAGAGGTACGGCATCAAGCGGCCAAGTCTCGAGCCTTGATGGCTTCATCATGCTTCATCTCGTATTCAGTGGCTCGTAAAGCCTCCTTAAAGTTACTGGAATCGGTCAGCTTTCTCCCAACAGCACCATCCAGAATACCCACGTCTTCGGGCACCTTCAAAAAGATTCCTCCTATGTTTCAATGTCGACAATTTACAACGCACTTCCTTTCATGTACAAAACAGTCCCGGCAAAACTTGGACGCTCCTAAAAAGCCCAAACCGCTCTGTATTAAGACTCGCACAGCATTTGCAAAGCAAGTAGTGCGAATGACGTCATGTAGCAAAGCGTATAAGCTTGGCGAGAGTCTAAATTTCAAAGCATAGACGACACATTGGAGTGATTCATGTGTGAGAGCTGTGGGACAGTAAGATGAAATGCCGCGGTGATAGGAGGAATGCAGCTAAACTAACAAAGACGCAAGCAAACATGTTTCAATTAAGATGTCATCGCAAGACTTACGGAAGTGGCGATAAACTGACAAAAGCCTTTCATGGTCAGAAACACTTCAAATGTTCCCTAAAAAGCTTGTAAGATGGTTTCATTAGTCGGTAAAATCAAAGATTGAGGCGGCACGAGCACAAGTCGGAGCGCGAACCATTTTCATCTTGCGACGATTGCGTCCATGTGACAGCAAAGATTCTTTCACAAGTGACGCTTGTTTCGTTTTTGGTGGTGTCTGCAGAAGTCGTGACGTCTTCTCGATCCACAGTGGCGTCGAAGGAGACGATTTCGTTGGCGTCAGGTGTAGCAGAGGCGACTGGCGATACATATCAGGAGTGCGGCCAGCCCTTGGTGGTGTTTGCAGCAAAACTTTACTTTTATTATCACGCTGTGGCGTAAGTGGAAACGGGCTTGAGGAAATTTCGTCTTGCGACAGCTGAAGTTTTATCGCGCTTACCTTGCAATTATCCGTAACCTTTTTTCTGCGCTTCGTTTGTGTCACAGGCTTCATTTCCTGAAGTCGACTATTCGTTTGACCATCGTTTGTATAAGCACTTCCCATGTCCTGCTTTAAATCGAGACTGTCATGGCCACTATCGCGACAAGTCACATCCATTGTCATGACCATGCACAAATATGACGACGAATTATCTTTTCCAACAGCTTCTCTTTCAGTAATTTCATCGGCTTTCTTGGCATACGCTAGACGACTTGAGGTCGCAAAATTTAAGTCAAACTCTCGCACGAGTTGTCGCGTTTGATGTAATAGCCGCGTGATGACGGGTGATGACATTGAGCCATCTGGCATAACTGCAACGGGTGAAGATATACGAGTACGAGGCTCGCTTGAGCCGGTACGAACAGATGTTTGTACTGAAGGAGTAATTCGACATTGCTCCCAACCCAATAGGCTGTGGTCTCGAGTCAGAGATTCAAATTCACTGTCGATTCGGGAGCTACGGCCATTCTGTTGAGCTTCCATATTAACTTCATTCTCTTCGTCCGAATCATCTAGCCTCGAGCACACATTCTTTAATACACGATTACGCAAAGCAGGCGGCTTCAATGCTTTACACGTCGAATGTTTAACGAAACAGGGAACAATTTCCGTCACGTTGCTCTTCATCGCTGTAACGCCCAGCACTTCATTATCTTCGTCTCTGATACCACTTTCTCCACAAGTTTTTAAGATCTTTTCAACCAAAAGAGCCGACGCAGCAACGTCCGACGTCAACGCACCAATTTGCGAATAAAAAGCCACAAACACAGCAAGAGCACGGAGGAGCAAACGTGGTGTATGGTCCGGCAGAAGCTTTAACACTACTGCACGGTTCGACATTGAGTCTATCATTAGATATCCCAAAAGAAGTGACGTACACCCGCCAAGAATCACATCTTCGGGATTCCATTCGTCGTTTGCACTAATTAAATCAGCTTCAGTCCCATCGATCAAATGTTTATACGACTGAACTTTCGATAAAAAATACTGCACAAAATGATCACACACACGATCATGAGCCATCAAAACCTCGACTTGTCTTACTGACGCTTCAGCTAGCGCGATTCGATTGTCCTCGCTACACTCAATGCTATTCACCATTACCGTCAGAAGCAACAATTCTGCATCAAATTGCCACTTTTTCCGTAACCACGACTGAAGTGAATTCTTCTCCAAGCTCGAAAGCTTTAGAAATGCTTGCACAAGAAGCTGCATACCCTTTTGTGCATGTACTTGCTCTGCTGCGTGACCATTCTGATGCGTTAAATTAAGAGCCACTCGTAAAGCAAGCATTAAAACGTCCACACAAAGAAACATTTGCACTGACGCAGTTTTCCACTTCCTTCGTGCATCAATGCCCCAACTCAGCTCACTCAGCATCCGTATCAATGTCAATACTCCAGTCAAGACAGTCTCGTGTTTACAAACGTAGTGCTGCACTGGAATCATTCGAAATGTCGCTTGATCCAAAACACGAAGCGATAAACTCAACAAATGTAATAATCGCGTACATTCCACCGTCAATCCATCACTAAAGGATAAAAGAAATCCACTTTCAAGTCGATAAACGTGCTGAACAAGATCCTGCATGAAGAAATCCAGTCCTCCCAATTGTAGCAGCTCCTGCTTCCTCGTTTCAAGAGTGTTTACTGCAAAGTTTTTCATTCGATCTTGACATGACAGCCTTTCATTAAATGAAGTACTTTCATCCACTTGCAGCAGCTTGTAGAGCGCAGCACAGAGCGCAGTACTTACTGTGATCTGGAGCTCATTGCCCGCATAAAACACGTCGTGGTCCTGTAAAAGCTTATCCAGCTTCATTTGACACAACGTATCAAGCACTTGCGTCGACGAAACCATTGCGGACGGATTTGTACACTTTGGTACCGATTGTTTCCGTTTTAAACACCGCTTTAATGACGACGTTGGCATAGATATCACCGTTTCGTGACTTGTGCCGATGTCGTTCGTTTTTGCCTCATTTTCAAGCACAAGAGCATCAACAATTGCACGGGAAACGTAATGGTCAATATATTCGTCCGCATCAACACTAGAAGCGAGAAAATAAACTAAAACGGCCACTGAAAGCCGTGTCATCACGTCATTTTGGAGACGCTTGACCAGTAGCTGTTTTACGCGGCATCGCTGACTCGATAATGTTATAGCTTGTAAGATTTGGGGTTCTTGAATGAGCTGAGTCAGCTCGAGGATACTGCGATTGTGGGCCACGTGAGCTCTCGGGGCTTTATAGGAATCCAATAGGAGCCCGTCAAGCAGGTACGTGATGTGGTCCAGCTTCGCTGCAAGAACACCTTCCTCTTGTAAAAGCATCGTACTCTGTAATACAGCAGTCGTCTCTTGCTGGATCCTAGTGAGGTGATTAATATGCGCGTGCTGACGACCGTAGAGCGCAAATTTGCGGCGAAGTGCGTCCTCTCTCACGACATTAAGGTGTGTGTTTGACGCATCGGAGTCAAACGTAGCAACAACGTGACAGGATGATAAGCACTTGCTTTTGTGTGGACGACGATAGAGCGGTGTGTCAAGGCAACTACGAGACGCTTCCGCCGGGTGCGGACAAGACATGGGGTACACTGCAACAAGAAAGAGCGGAGTTGTGTGCACCACGCAATGATGCCGCGAAGATATTTTCAAAAAAAAAAAGAAAAATACGACAAGACAAAAAATTACACAATCGTAAAAAATCCTTCAAAATCTTATAAAATAAACATCGACTAATAAATTGAATGCTCATAAGTAGAAACTCTCTCGCTTATAGCGATTTACGAATACCCTTCGAACGTGAATGCACTCGCGTACTTGATTTCGTGCGTTCTGCCGTCACTTGATGTGGTCTATGTATCTTTTCATATCGATTCCGTTTCAATGCGAAAGACGTGGCCCATTCCCACACAACGTGCTCGTTTCCATGTTTTCTATTCGAAAAACAAACGCCATCTTTAACGTCAGCAAAGTAGATCGAGCACTTGATGAGAGCGTTAATACGTACTTTAAAATTCGTGTGCGTATTCGAGCATCCCGATTCACTATTGCCACGACTTGTGGCCACACGCACGTGGTCAACCACGCCCGATCGTGCATCGATTGCTTCTTAAATAAATCGTCTCGTAGCTGATCGGACGAATAAGAGCAATCAAAACTTCGCGTACGATCGAGTAGGAAATACCGCACTTCCTTGACGAATCGATCGACTACTTGGCGCTCTATGCGGCATAAAAGAAAGTGTCGATATCCAAAGACCAGCATGGTACCCAATGCCATCGCAAGAGCAATTACCTTAATGTGCGCATACAATCGGCGCGTGGCACGGCATGACCACGGTACGACATGTTCACTTACAAGAAGCTGCGTCTGATCTTCAGTCACACTGACGTGCTCAAGATCCCGTAAAGCCAAATCTAACGCGCGATGAAAGACGTACGTGGAAGGCAGCATCGACACAGCTTTTGCATACGAGATCGTACTTGACACGAACTTTTGTACATCTGAGAGCAAAACTGGCACGGTCACGCTTTCATGTCGTCTTGAATTGAATAAATCCCGTTCATACAAGGAATTTGAAAACGAACTCGTGTTACAAACAATCTCCGTCGCCTTCTTTGCAATAAATGCTTGCATTGCTTGTGCCAGTTCGTTTAAAGCATGTTGAGCTACTGGATTTTCCAAACACGTTTGATACTTTAATAAATACGGATGTCCACAGGAGATGACGGAACCATTGAGACAATTGCCATATACAGGACACGGTTGACATTTTCGCGTTAAAGTTGTTTGAAGAAATGGGGCCAACGCCTTTGAACGATCAAAGTCATCAGGAGAAGCCACGACTCCAAACGATTCATCAAAGGCTTCAATCCAATCACTGTCACAAAAAGGCAATGGTGGTGCTAGTATTTGTTCGATCAAAGGGGCCGTCATCACGACAACACATAGTAGAAATGCGCCTGAAACAAACCATCGCCAGCATTGGCGCCACTTCAGATGCATTGCCGTACTAAGTCGATGGATTTTACTTTCGGTCGACTCTTCATCCGTCTCCGCTTCTTCTTCTTCTAATCGAGCACGCTCATCAGTCTCTTGAGTCTGGAATGCGCAATCTTGTACAATATCAGGAGCTTTCGGTACTAAGGATTGACGAATACGAGCATCATCTTGTGGCTCAGTGTGCTCCTTCATCATTGAATATTGCAATCGAAGCTTTTGACGACGACGACGTAATGTTTCCCGATCTCGTTGCTCGCTATTTGTTAACAATTCTTCCGCTGGAAATTGACGTAACCCTCGTGGTTTACCGACTCGTAGCATTGTATTGAGAATTTCATCCCCTTCCACGGTCTCCAGTCGTGTTATATCCAATAAGGTACTCAGGTCGACTTCTTGGGGCTCCATGGACTGTCGAGACGCTACAGTCTTGGCAATGGTATTGTACTTGTTCTTTATAGGCTTTGGGCTTTGCACGGATGGGTCAGCATAGCGACTAAATAGTGGGGGTTTTCTTTCGTTCGTGTTTCCTGAATTTGTGACCTTGGTGGGTTTTGTGGGATTGGAGTACGGCAATTTGTGCTTGGAAACTGTAGCCGCTGCAGCTGGAAAGCCTCCTGGAGCTGGCTGCTGACGTCGCCGCTTCGTGCTTGAGTAAGCCGCAACAAACGGAGCTTTGCGCTTAGTACTTAGGGACGGCTTTAGACGGCGTTGCTCCATGATATCGAGCAAACTTGTGTGAAGTCGTTTTTTGTCAAATGATAAAGCTTCAGATGTGAGGAGACATTTCTATTTTATTTCGAAAAGAAGTTGTCGTGACACAATATTTTAAATAAACCAATTCAAAAAATAGATTTTCATTACCCAATTCGGATTGTTTTGATATTTGCATGACGATGAGAATTATTGCGAGACTTAGAAAAGCTTGTAGACACCACCTACCTTTGTGATATCGAATTACAAAATGCGGTCGTTGAAAAAGAGAATTTAAAATTTGCAGATAGCATGCAAATGGCAGTCATAAGAAATTGTAAAATTTGGCACGCGCGAATCATTCTTATCGCAAATATGCAACATTGCCGTATCACTCTCCAATCTGCAGCACAGAGGGCACAAAAGGTAGTCTAAACAAGACTGCAGCTGACATCAGAAAGTCAGAGCGAGCCCACAACGGGCATGAAACCACCGGCACCCTTAACCCCTCGAAAAGTTTTTTGTCAGCCACGCCACAGTCTCCAGAGGAGGTTGGCCTTTTCAGACCATTGACGAGTCGCAGTCAATTGGAGGAAATCAAGCGTGTGGTGAGGCACAGTGAGTCAAATTGCCGTGTCTGTTCGGTCGACTCGGAACGATATCATACGGTGGATGTAACGGGGTGTATCGTTACATGAAATTAACACGTAAAGGTACCGGCTCAAACGCCGATACCTAGAAGAGACGTAATGATAGATGGTATGTCTAAGAGTACCATCGTTTCGTCAATGGGTCTAATGGAAAGTTTTTCTCAAATCCTTATGCGTGAACAAGACATCCCGTACACAGCAGTGAACACTCCCAGTTGGATGCTCTGGGAATGGCTAGTTATACCGCAGGGGTTTAGAAACGCCCCTCCAACATTCAACAGATGCGTAACGATTCTGTTGAGACCGCTGCGAGTATTCGAACTGAGTTATTTTGACGATGTATTCGTCCATGGCCGGGCCATGGACGGTAAGGCGGACGTGGAAGTTCATATAACTCACGTTCGTCAGGTTCTTACACTTATGCGAAGCATAAGTTGTATGCAAATCTCAAGAACTGTATATTCGCTGCAAGCGAAATACCACCTATTAGGTGCATCGTCGGTAAACGTGGCGTGCGCCCTGATTCTGAAACGATCAAGGAAATTACCGACTGGCCAGTTCCAGTCGATGTCAAGGGACTTAGAAAGTTCCTTGGCTAGCGGCGTCCTTGCAAAAGTACTCATGCAATCATGCCGAGATGACAGCTCATATCTCTCGTCTCATGAAAAAAGACGAGAAATGTTTATGGAATGCTGATTGTCAGCACTCCTTTGCAGTTTTAAGCATAGCTTGATGCAGTCGCCTATCTTGGCGATTGCAGATCAAGACAGACCATTCCATGTGGTCTGAGACGCCAGCGATTTCGCAATCGGCTGTGCGTTAATGCAATACGATACAGATGGAGCGGAGCGCGTCGTCTGTTAATAATCGCGTCAGCTGCAACCAGCTGAATGCAATTACCCAGCGCATGACAAGAAATTCTTGCCACGAAATATGCATTGGCTAAATTTAGGGTCTATCTCCTCGGAGATAGACCGTTCATCGTATATACGGACTATGCGTCATCACGCACGGCCGTAAATAGCCCACACCTCTCGCAAAGAATGGCGAGGTGGCTATCCTTTTTCGCGGAGTATGATTCCTCCGTTGAATATAAACCAGGACGACTTAATGTCGTCGCTGATGCGTTATCACGCCGACCCGATTTCGAGTCAGCAGTGCACTCCAACAGTGAAACTAATTCCACTGTTGCAACACACACTGTGAGCGTTCTGTCATCAACCTTAGTTGATGACAGCAACTAAGTTTGATGACGTAAAGAAAGCCTACATAGAAGATAAGGACCTTCCAAATTTGATGGATTATCGAATGAATCCATCCGATTTTTCTTAAAGATTAGCCGGCGTATATCGATCATCATCCGATCAATACATAACACGCAACGGCCTGTTGTATCCCGCAGCCGTTGCCGGCGACACTCTACGTGTCGTCGTCCCAACTCACAATTATTTGCGCTTACGCATCACGGATGAGAGTCACGATGCACCATCAAGTGGGCATCGTGGACGTGAAAAAAATTATCAAACAGTACGTCGCGACTTTTACTGGCCCCGCCAGCATCAGTTCTTGTGCAAGAACATTCGTGCTAACGAGGTATGTCAACGGGTGAAGCCTAGCCCTGCGCAAATTTCGCGCTTTGCTTCGCTTCGTCGGCGAGTGTGCATTGTGGCATGCTAGCTTTGCTGTCTATTTAAGTCAAATCCCTAAATTTTCCAAGCTGCTTCCGACCTTGCGAGGACAGCTTGACGCTGAGGAGCTACTTTTTGCACTCGCGTTTTACCCTTCATCCCGTGAACCTCCCCGACCTCTACCAATTCCGGCCGAATGTTAGCAGTATCTATGGACTTCGGCTTTGGATTTCCCGAAGACGATCACAAAAACAATGGAATCCTTGTTTCTGTAGACAGATTCAGCAAGGTGGTACATCTTGCTGCAGTACCAGAGTCGATCACAGCTCCGGGCTGTGCCCGTATCGTTATCGACACAATATTCAAACTCCACGATTACCGCGAGTTGGTCTCCCATAGAGATCTGCGGTTCACGGCGGAGTTTTGGGAATCCGTGTTCCGATCTTTCTTAAACTTCTGATCATCCAGACAGATGGTCAGACGGAACGCGTAAATTGCGTCATCGAAGAGATACTTCGAGGTTACGTCCAATACGTATCCGAATTGGAGCGAGTTTTTACGGATGGTCGAATTCGCCTTCAATAATGTGGTGCATGCGTCTACAACGCATACACCGTTCTTCGCGAATGGCTTACGCCATCCACGTATAGCCACCCAATTAGAGGAATCCTCCAGTTTAAGGGGGGGGGGCTCGCACGAGCAAAACCATTTCTGGCTCATGCTCATCACGCGTCGAAGTAAACAACGAAGCGAGTAATGTCGATGATGAAGCAATCGACATTGAAAATGAGAGAACTCTTATGCCAGTGCCCACAAAGCGCACTGAAAAAGACAAAACAAATGAGTCAGCAGAGGAATTTCTGCTGGCTCGAGAATCAGTAATCCGTTTCGTACAGGATTGTATTGCTAACGCAGTGGACCGTCAGAAACGGAACGCGGACAAACATGGAAGAGCAAACGTTCTTTCATTTAAAATTAATGACCTAGTACTACTCTCTACGGTAAACTTACCTAAGCGTGTAGTCACTAATATGGGTAGCAGTAAACTACCACCCATGTTCATTAGGCCTTTCCGTGTACTGCATCGCAGAGGCAATGCGTACACAATAGAATTACCAGGTAGGATGCGAACGCATCCTACGTTTATGTTGGTCAGCTTCGCCCGTACGTGTAGTCACTAATATGGGTAGCAGTAAACTACCACTCATGTTCATTAGGCCTTTCCGTGTACTGCATCGCAGAGGCAATGCGTACACAATAGAATTACCACGTAGGATGCGAACGCATCCTACGTTTATGTTGGTCAGCTCCGCCCGTACCATCAGTACGCGGTTTCTTCCGAGGATGGATCTGACCACCCTTTTCAAGAACCCCTAAAAGATTCTGGTGATCACGAACCAGATTCTCATGTTGAATCTGGTATATCTCTTGTCGGATCCGAAGATCCTCGAAACCGCGATGAGCGGACTACAACTCATCGCAAACAGCATTAAATTTCCATTTGTACTTTAACATGGAGTACGTACTCTTCGAACGGCCTACTAATCGTTCGATATGCTTTGTAGCAATAAAAAAGGGATATTTATTCTATGGAGTAGTCTCTCCAGACAAGCTATGGATTCGCTGTCGGGCAAAAGCCACGGCTACTTCTCACGGGCAAGACGAGACATTTTAGTGTCTACGATCCCCTGAGTGGTACCCACCGAAGCAGGGGTACAAGAAGAAATTTTATCACGATGCTAACACCATCGTCATCAACACGCACAGAAATATGTGCGGGTGACGGCACGGGAGACGGTGCTGGCGATGAGGAATCATCTTCATCGTCGAAGCCGAATATGCTGAAGCGAACGCTGTTAGCACGTCTACTCGAATGAGCTCCATCATTCGAAGACTCATAGTCAGCCGCCTGACGATGATCAGGCGACTGTTCTGTTCTCTCCGAGTCGGATGAAATGGCCGACTCGATGAGAAGTCGACCTCCAAAGAGGGGTCGAATTCACGTGGTGTATCACCACGTGCAACCGCAACATTTAAAGTTGCGGGAGATGATAATAATACGGCAGACGGAACGTGTGCTGCAAGAGACAATAATGCGTCGCTTGTGGCTGCATGAACTGCAGCCGAAGGCGCCGCACTGTTCGCATACCGCATGGACTTGTTAACCATGCAATAAAATAAAAAATGATGGTTCCGACCAATCAACATCGTTTTAACTAAGTGTTCTTATAGTGAACACTCTATCCAATGACAGTCAGAGAGATTGTCGTTTAAGGGAGAAGTGATGTGACGGGGTGTATCGTTACATGAAATTAACACGTAAAGGTTGTAAATAAATATATTTAATGGTAGATAATATTTGGAGACAATTGCTGTAAAAGGTAATATTATAAAAGCTTGTCCATTGTAGATAAGACCATTATATCTACTTTCTCCGCGGTCAGCGATGGACGCGCGCAAAGAGAGCCACAGATAAGACTTTATTTCATATTTGGTATTAGTTTTTATTCAAGTTAGTATTAAATAGATAGAAACAGAAGAACTTAATTTTATTAAATACAGCTTTTAATTTACCCTCTTTATAGCAAGTTTTTAAAGAGAGTATTCCTCTGCACGTACTAGTGTACATGAAGTGACGTGAGACACCACTCGCACTGAGGCAGTGCGAAGTGGATTTGTACTGAAGCAGTAAAAGTCAGTAGTGCCCCGTAACAGTGGATGTGCTCAGCAGGTCACTCGGAGGAAGGCGCAGCAACGCCGGTGGAACTTTTCACGGTGCTAGTGGTGAGCATGAGATGAGAAAAAGAGGCGGGTAGCGCAAGCGAGGTATAGTCGCTTCAAGAGCTTTTCACACGGGAATGTTTGTGATTCTATTTGTATCTGTAGAACTACCGGCGTCTCGCAGATGCTTCCTAAGCTTCACGGTCCTGAGTAAGCGGGCTGTTGACCTACTTCTGATACGTATTTATCGAGGAAACGGGCATCTTTGAATAATGGCATCACCTTACTCACGCAATCAGCGATGAGCTGTTGACAACCGAGCGGGCTGTTAATGAGATTGTCCGCAAGCTGCCGAGCCGTCAAAAAGTGAACGAAAACACCATTTTGAACCAGTAGGCGCAAACGGTTCGAAAGAAACGGCACAAGGAAAGCCGGCTACGTCACCGCCGAGAAGAAGGAAGCTTGAATATGTTTCAGCCCAACAACACGACGCAAAAAAATAACGCGGATGTGCCAGCTGTGCGCAGGGGGAGCGATCAGGTGACGACCAGAATACTAAGAGAAGGCACCCGATTAGAATGAAAAATTCTCGCAGGGATGACTAAAGGAGACATCGTGAGACGCCAAATGTCTAATTTTTTGCAGCAAGTACTAGCCGCACCAGAGATGCTGCGTGTCCACGTCACGGTACAAGCTCAGGTCAAAAAAAAAAACAGGTCATGCAACTGAACCGATTTGAGAAGTGATGCATAGCAGCCGTCCACGCACGCTCCGTCAATGTCAATGTTGATATTGGCATAATTACTAAAGAATAACGTGACAATTCTCCACGCGGTGCTCGGGCAGACGAAGACTACTACTTATGAGCTAGTGAAGAAGACGGTGAAATTCTTTCCTTCCGCAAGACACCGCGCGGAAATACCAAGCAATTCCGGTGCCGTACAGAGGCGCCGTCTACCGGTTGCGCAATGTCCACCGACGAGCAGGGTCGCTATGGATGCGACAGCAGGGGCACAGTGGGGCAGAGGGTTACAGAAGGGTGGCATACACCGTGCTGCTGTCTAACATAACCCGACATCATGATGTGGGTAAGTTTGCTGCATATATGAATATATGCAGCAAACTTGAAGGCAAACATTCCTGTGTCACTTGGTCTTGAGGGTCTCGACATATGCAGCCCGGACTCTTGCTCAGAAAACTTGGAAAACGAACTTTTTACTAACGGGGTATCCCGCGTTCCTCTATCAAGTCACTTGCAGTTTGTGTTGCGGTACCAGTATAATTGTCAGTCATTCGAGAACGCACAAACGGCCTCAACGCCTGCGGTATGGAAAGAGCGGCCATGCATACGATCAACGCAAATATACAGATGATCAACTTAAGGGACCTGGGGGCGGGTAGCAACGAAATAAGAAAGTGTTAAGTGGAGGACCTCGTAAACTGTTGTCAGCGTGAAGGGATTCAGTACACAAGCGTCTCCAGCTCCTCCGCTTATCAGAGGCTGCAACAGCCACAGAGCTTACCCCACCTTACCAGCGCCGCAGGGCGACCAGGAAGCACAGTCGTCTACTAGAATGACTGGGTCGTCGTCACTAGATCTACCAGAGCGAGAGCCATTATAAATAGCAGTAGCTCCGGACACCCATACGGTTCAGGCGTCGGTTATGGGCACCGTACCAAAACAGAGGCAGGACTTTAACGACCTCTCACAGGAATCCGAACGAGGACTCCCGACACGTTGATCAGGAGGAGACGAGTGGTACCCAGGGCGCAGGCAGACACGTCAATTGATCTAACTACGCCCGAAACAGGGTTGAATTGTCGATAAAAACTCGAACGGAAAAAACGGGGTTCGAGCACCTAAAAAATAAATTACAGTTGACGGAGGACTAACGAAAACGCAAGGGTTAGGGCTTTACACGTGGAAAGGTTCAGCTGCTCAATAGCCCCGTCCTTATGACGCGTTAGCACCATGAGTTCAGTAAGCTGCATCTGTTTTGCGGGCAAGTATAGCTTAGTGACAGCTAAGACGTTGGTCATCGGGCCTCTAGCTCAAGAGAGTCAAGCTCCAAGCCGGTATGCGCTAGGTAACGTCGCCGGCAACCGGCAATTGCATGGCTATGGCTGCGGCACAGGCTTGTGAATACCGCTCTGCATGATGCAAATGAGCCGCGAAGCCGATCAAAGCAAGCATATTTAACGATAAAGCTAGCTGGACTACATCACTTGGCTGATTAGCTGACCCAGGACCACATGATAACGGCGTTCACTCACGTCAGACGCAATTTTCGAACGATAACACGAGGGAAATCGTGGATCCGGTTGCTTTTCGCGGATTATGCGAGTTACTTTTCGAGCAGAGATTTTTCATCACTGGTGATAAGATGTTAGGCAACTTAATGCTGGGATGATCGCGAAAGTTTTGTTGCGGAGCTCTATGTTGTAAAGCAGATGGAATCATCACGTTCGGGTCAAGACTATCGAAGCTTTCATCCGTTCGAGTTCCACCGCGCCAGCAATCACATCGAATTCGTGGCAAAGTTCCCCAATGCCCATCATGGACTAGATGCACTAAAATTTGGGCGCATTAAACGGGACAAATTCCACCCCAACCACAGGTGCCCGATTCTGGGGCCGTCACTTTTCGTCTTCAGTAATAGCATCCAGCAAATTCTATAACGAACCCAACAACACAATCGGATAGTGCGGGAGGATAAGACCTGCGGGAAGCCGGGCGCGAATTTGGCTGCATTTAAGGTCGTGATGAATAAAGTCGAGTCGTCGCAATGACAGAGGCAGCAGCAGGCCAAAGCTCTAGTCGACAGACACCACATACGGCAAAGGTGGTGGGGGAGGCCGAGAACTGGCAACTAGCCCATGTCGAAGAGATGCGAAAAGGCTTGCTAGTCTGATAGCATGTAGCTGCGGAGAATGACCGCGACAGCAGCCTAACAGCGGCATAAGTCCTTAAGGGCACAACGGAGGATCTGTCCACTGCGCTTGCGCTGGAGGATAGGCGGATAGAATGAAGGGCCTGAGCAGAGGCGTGGAGCAGTAGTTCAGGAGTAGCTTCGATTCCATTACCGGAGTCCATTAGTTACATCGGCGGGGAGAGCGGCAGCAGGGCAGAAGCCAGAGAACTCGTGCTGTTTCACGACGATTCTCTTCTCACCCGAAGTTAAGCTAATAGCGCCTGTGGCACACATCCAGTGAACGGCAAAGTTGAGGAAGAAAAGCCTTGGGTGGCACTTCTTGACTATTGCGGGACCCAATTAAAGGCTGCGACGAAAAACTGGCTAGACCGCTGAATTAAGCGAGCCCGGCATGCAAGCACTCACACCAGACTCGCACCACTTGTTGTCGATGCGGATGACTGGTGGCACCTGGAGAGCAATAGCTGCGCGCATGATGAAGGATATAAAATTGCGGCCAGGAGAAACAATTAATTTCGATCCAACCCATATTGCGCGCCGTCCTATTTGATAGAGAAATCAACACATTGATAAAGGGACAACCGTTATTTGATGGACCGCCCCGTGATTGGGGCTAGCTGAAAGCTGCCGCAGCACAAATATCTTAATCGTATGGAAAGACAAATCGGTTATTTGAGATAGAGCCGAACGGTTTGATCTTAGCCCTTGAGCACGCTGAGACGTCGAGCCCACACGATTACAGAGAGCAGCTTACAGTTGCGACCCCAGGATTGCGACAGGGACCAGCAACTGGGGCAATTATTGACGCATTTTAATCGACTTTACACTCGCGGACATTGTGAAAATACCAAAAAAGCTGACTCTACAGCACCCGGATCACAGTATTGTCACTTAGAATGTAAGAGGCTTCCGGACTGATACATGGCTTCAGTGCCTGACAGCCTCCAAAGACACGACTAAATATGAATTGGGCCCATCGCGAAGGGCAATTGCAAGAAACAGCGTGGGAGACGCACGAGTTCTGCATCGACCACTGAGGGGTCGGGAAATGCAGGAGCGCAGTAGGGGCGGGATGCCCTACTGACGCGGACTTTGAAGCTACCCCTAAGTTCAGAGTTGTGGAACAAATGGATAGCATAGTTTCTGAGGTCTCGAAATTTTGGATTTCAACCCTACTGGTCTATAGCGGTCAAGTCGAAGCTATAACCAGGGAATGACTCTTCTAGTGGATTCGGGTGCATCACAAAATTTTGAAAGCCCGCGGCCCTAAGAAAGAGACCGGTGATGTCTGAGTCGCTTTGCCAGGACGGCAAGCGAGAAGAGGCGATTGTTCGTTTAGCGAAAGGCGCGCTCGTTAAGTCCGAGGGAGTTCAGGAAGAACTCGCCGTTAGCTTTAGTAACTTCTCTTGTAAAGGAAAGTTAACAGTGCTATGTATGGAGAGTCCGTATGACCTCATCCTAGGCATGCCATGGTGGCAAACACCAACCGTTAATAGACTGGCGTACACGCACAGTTGCGAACCCTACGCGGGACACCGGAAAGAATATGCTCTCGCGAGAGGCGTATGCAACTGATGTCGTGTCGAACACAGTTGAGGGTGCGTTGACGGGATGTCAAACGTCACCAATTCCTACCCAGCTCGTGGAGCCTGGGGTAGTGAAAAGGGCAATGACAAGTAGTCATGCGTCCAATATTTCTGCACAGAGCCGCGAGCCTGTGGTAGTAGACAGCGAGCTAACAGGAAGTCAAGCATCGTATGAACCGGCACAGTGCCTAGAGCCTGGTGCGTTTGGAAGGGGTGCGTTAGACAGTAGAGCAACGGCACCCGCTTCCCAGTCAAAGGTCGTGGTGACTCGAAGAACGAGTACCCGACAGATTAGAAAAATGAAAGGCACGTCTAGACGAGTGACCTTTGGATCAGTTCCTATTAAAGAAGACAGGCTTTCGAACAAGGTGTTCGAGGCCGTTAAAGACGAAATCGCGGAGGCATCCTCTGTTGAGGTGCTTCGGCAAGTCTTTAAATCTGCCGAGGAGATAGTAAATCTCCCGGAGATGTGGTGGGATCTGTTTCATGCCGAATTAGAGGAAGGAAAGATCCACGAAATAGTCACACCAGTTCCAGATGAGAAATTGGTGGACTGTTGCTCGTCGTCCACAATGGACGAGAGCGTTCTAGAAACGGACAAAAACAAACGGTTCGCTGCTCAAGGCTAAGTTGCCTTGAGAGACAGTCCCAACTTTGAGGTTCTGTGGAAACACCGCGATGTGTTCCAGAAGAAGTGCCGAGCCGCCTATCAGCAGATAAGGGCATCGAGCATGAAATAGACCTCGAACCTCGCACCAAGTTTTGTATGCCAGGCTATGGCCGTTGCCGAAAGAACAATACGATTATATCGATGAGTACTTTCGACAAGCGAGCCAAGGCGGCACATGTGCGTGGGATCAAATCGCCTCACTGTAGCCCAACCTTTTGCGTGCGTAAAGCCACAGGTGGATGGCGTGTGGTTCATTTTTACCGCAAGCTGAACATGACGACCATACTGGCGCAAACGCCAAGAATGCAAATCTCCCGGTGATGTCGTGGGATCTGTTCCTGTCCGAGCTTTAGGAAGTAACGATCCACGAGAGAGCTTGGCGTTTGTTCAATACCATGGAAAATTCAACTATCTTTTCCGTGTTGGATTTAGAGGATGGTTACTATCAGGTACTAATGAGAGAGTCCAATGAAGCCAAACAGCTGTAAGCACCCAGGCGGTATGCTTTGGGAGTGGCTTGTGATGTCCTAAGGGCTGAGAAAACGCATTAGCGAAATTCAACCGAGTTGTGGCTGCGTCAGCACCGTGTCTACGCGCCCCAGTAGCTTGACGATGTATTCGTGCATCGTAAGGCTGAGGAAGGGCTGAGCGCAATAGAGTCGCCCAAGCGTCATTAAGACTCTGTGTTGCAGACTCAGAAGGACGCCCAATTGTACGTCAACTTGCAAAAGTGCGTCATAGGGGTCCCCGAGATACCTGGGCTGGGCTGAATCGTAGGTACACATGGTATACGACCCAGACAAGATAAATCGGTAAAGAAATGGCCAATCCCACGGCATGTGAAGGATTTGCGCCAATTTCTAGGGCTCGCTAATTGCTTGCATAAATATAGCGAGAATTATGCTGAGCAAACCAAACCATTATCTGGCCTCCTTGAAAAGAGCGCATAATGGGTTTGGTTAAAAAAAAGATGATGCGTTCGCATCAGTGAAGTAATCTCTTATTGAGGCACCGGTTAAGGCATTGTTAGACGCGAAAAAAATCCCTTTAGCGTCGTCTGCGATGCAAGAAATTTGGCAATCGGTATCGCGCTCATGCAGAAGGATGACGACGGCGTTGACCGCGTTATCTCTATCAGTCCCGGCTTTTGAAAGCCGTGGAACTGAATTACCCCGTGCATGACGAAAATCAACTTTCAATTAAGATGCTATTGTCAAGTTTCGAGTGCACGTACTGGGCACCGAACCATTTGTGGTTTTTATCGATCACGCGTCACTGCGGACCGCAATGAACTCACCGCACCTCTCGCCTAGAATGGCATATGGCTTACATTCTTCTCTGAATTTAATTTTAAAATAAATAGAGGCCGAGTAAGTCGGATATCTTTGCTGACGCTTTATCGCGCAGACCAGACTTCGAAGTAAGACACAAGTAAAGTGTATTTAGTGCTAAAGCACAATTTTTAGCCGTCAACGTTGGCAGTTACGAAGGCATACCATGTGACAAGCTCGTTAGCCTCTAAAATAAAAGAGAGCTACAGTCAGGACGATTGTCGCCTGCTGCTGGATTACTTTGGTGAACGAAGGTAATACTACCGTCGCACCGGAAAGCTATGCTAAATCGCTTTAGCTACAGCGATGACATGTTATGGCATCGGCTGCCACCTTGTAATCCCCTTGAGAATCTATATGCCTCATGACAGATCTCAAGCTGATGAAACTTCACGAGCTTCATGATGCACTATCTAGTGGGCATCTCGGCCGTGAAAATACATTTTACGAGTGTCAGAGGAATTTTGGTGGCCACACCTATAATGATGGGTAGCCAACTGTATTCGCTCTTGCGAACAGTGTCAGCGTATTAAGCCTGCACCGTCCAGCAGTGCGCCACTGAAGCCGCTACCGGTTCCAACGGATAGTTAAAAGTCAGTAAGTCCGGACTTCATGTTTGGTATGCCGCCCGACAACAAGGGTCGGACGGGGCTCGTCGGCTTTGTAGACAGACTCAGCAAAATGGTGCATTTAGCGCCATGCAAAACGTCGATCACAGGCAAGGAAGCGGATGCCCGAGTTCATAGTATTGGATCGGGATCCACGTTTACGTCTGGTTTTTGGCGACATGTGCTCGAGCTGCTAGGTTGCAAGCTCCACATGTCGATCACAGATCATCCCCAGACCGATGGTTGAATAGAGCGCGCCAATCGTGTCGTGGCGGATGTCTTACGCACGAAAGCAACTCCCAAAGAATGGAGCAAACAATTGCCCTTTGTGGAGTTCGCTTTCAAAAACAGTGTTAACGCCAGTACGGGTGAGACACCGTTTTATATTAATGGACTGCGTCATCTTCGGACGCCAGTCACGTTTGTGCGCAACCCGAGTCTTAGTAAGCGAGAGCCTCTCATGCGAAAGAGGGATATAGTTTCGTCAACATAACGATGACCCGCAAGGGTATTATCTAAACGACAGAAACTTGCCATAGTGACCCTGCCAGTTTAGCAGTAGTCAATGGAACTACGCCTAATGACCGGAAAAGTTGCTTGCCCACCGCTTCGTTTGGCAAAGCTATCAGATTCTCGTCCAATGAGGAGGTTACCCGACGAGTTTTGACTCTTGAGAAATGATCGATATCCTACGTATTGAAGTGTCCGGCTTGGTGGCTGCCTGTGAATAGGAGCACCAGCTGAAGACTCTTCGCTAGTTTCAATTGGACTAGCAGAAGCAGCGTTGTGAGAAGAAACAGGAAGTAAATTTTTATATGACTTACAAATTTCTAATATGGTCTTTACTTATATAATTTTTTAAATGGAAAATGGTATGTTGATAAAGTTAATTTAAATTCATTAATCAATTTACATTAAATATCGTTTATTATGTAACCTATGAAATGTACGGTAACGCCGATGATTTCTTTCACACGCAAGCGGGCGAAATTAATTCGCTGCGACCGCTTTTTCATCGCATCGAAATGCGGATAAATGCAGCGCGTGAATTCCGCCTCGTTTTGGTCGGGCATTTCATTTGAACGCAACACGACCGGGATCGGGAAAATACGTCCAAGCGATTTCCTCGGAGCCTCCATGATTTAAAGACGCTACAATATTCATGAGCGTCTAGAAGAGCGCGCTTTCGAAGGGACGCTCCGCGAGCTCTCCGCGATGCGGCCAGTTTAAACGAGGTCATTTAGATTGAGGGGGCATCAATGATATGCCATCCGTCACATAGCCACGTTCAAAATGACTGGCTTGTGACACCGACTGAGCACATTTGAAACGGGGCACTACGACTTGTACTGCTTCAGTGCAAGTCCACTTCGCACTGCTTCAGTTGCGTGTGGTGCCTTTACTTATTTCACGTACACTAGTACGTGCAGAGTAAGTTTTCTTATAAAGGGAACTAGCTTAATGAGGGTAAAATGAAAACTGTATTGATATAATTAGATGTCTCTCTTTCTATCTTGTAAATGCTAACTTAATTATAATCTAATACTAAACATGTAATTGAATTATTATCTTTGTCTTATCTGTAACTATCTTTGATTACCTCTACAGCT